>NW_006776752.1:19300-21858 GCF_000442215.2 Lipotes vexillifer
CTTAAATTCCGGGAAGGATTTAACAGTTAAATTTGAAACCATGTGAGATGGCACTCCTTAGCAGCAGCCTATTGACTGAATCAAGGATGGATACATGATTCTCGAAGTAGACCAGATTCTTGAGAATTTGGACTGAGAAATTCAAAGAAGTCAGGCCGCAGTAGTCCATGAACTGGAAGGTCTCTGTACCTTTCAGGGATCATGTGCGTAGAAGAGTAGAATATTTATACAGAATTGTGTGTGTGTGTAAGAGTCGAACAGACTATCTTAGGATCTTAGTTTTTGAAGGGTTTCCAGTCCAGAATTCCAGGAATCCCCACAGAATTATCTTCCCCTTAGGTTACAGTGTACTCCTGTTGTGCTTTCAGGGGCCTCTCCAACTGGTTCAAGTGAGCATACCACAAGCGATATGGTGCTTACAAAACAGAGCAGTGATTAAAATCTCTTTGGCAAGAGGTCAGACCAAGCTAGATTTAAATCTTGTCTCTATGATTTTCTGGTTATGTGATCTTAGGAAAATTGCTCAATCTTCTGAGCTTCAATCTCCTCATCTAATGAGGATGATAAATTTTACTTCATAAAATTTCTCAGGGCATTACACAAAACAATGAATGTAAAATACTTAGGCTGGTGCATGGCATATAGTTGATGACCAGTAAATGATAACTTATGTATTATATATCTTTCTTTTGAATTGACCTTTCATCATTATGAAATTTGCACGATTCTAAATTAGCAAGGCCAAATTTCTTTTGCTAACATTTATGTGGTATATGCTTCCAACCTTTTATTTTCAGTCATTCTCTGTTCTAAGATTTAAAGTGTGTCTCTTATAAACAGCATATTGTTACTTTTTAATCTGGTGTGACCTTCTCTGCCTTTTCATTGGCGTGTTTAGTTCATTTACATTTGATGTAATTTCTGATATCACTGTAGTTTAGTCTACCATCTTGCTACTGGGCATGACCCTTACTCCCAGAATGTGGCCTTTCTTGGGACTCAACCAAAAGCCTAGGATGTTTGCCAAAGCCCTCCACTTTGGTGGGACTTGAACCTCTGTCTCCTCAGCATTCTGCAACAGCTGAAATCTGTTCAGCTCTTTAGGGTCCCAGTTGCTGTTTTCTGCTGAGTTTCTTGGAGTTCTCACTGCATGCTCAGCTTAGGAGTGAGCCAACAACTTGAGGGGACCTAGTATGCAGATTTCCCATTTAGTCCTCTCCATCATTCTCCCTTCAAGTTCCAACTACTCTGGCAACATGAACCTCTGATCTCAGCACAGTAAGACTGCTGCTTGCTGCTGTCACCCACTCCCTCTTACTCCCACCTCTATCAGTGATTTTGGGTAAAACCCTTTGGAAAAACCAGGATGAATGTGAAGTTTTGCCTCATTTGTTTCCCTTCTCTTAGGGATCATAGCAGTTCAGATCCTGCCTGCACTGGGTGCTCTCCAATTCCTTTGAACATTTGCTTTATATATTTTATCCAGGTTTTATAATTATTTTGGCAAAAAGATTCATCTGATACAAGCCATTCCCCTATGGCCAGAACCAGAAGCCGTATGTTATTTCCACCTATTGAGCCCTTCTTCTCAAAACTGCCTTGGAGTGGGCAGCAAACGTTTCTGTTGGCAGGCAATTGACTTGATCCTAGTTCAGTTTACAGAGGATGGAATGACCTCATAACTTGGACCCCAGACAAAGCTATCTGAGACTCATAACTGATATCAGACTGAAGTTAGGTATTTGTTAAAAGTTATGTGTTCCTGAGAGTATGAAAGAATTCAGGCGACTGTTAGGTTCAAGATATTTACATTGCTTAGTATTCTTCTCAAAGGTGATTAGACTTAGGGCAGAAAAACCAAGGAAATTAAGAACCAATTTCCTTGGTTTTTCTGGAAAGCAAACCAATTTAATGAGTGACTTGGTGAGAAGGGCATACTTTGAAGGTAGACCGGAGAAGTAGGCAATTGTCTTACACTTCTTTTAGGTTTTGAAGTCACTGACTAAACAGTCATAAATAGCACCCAGTGTTTCTTGGGGATGCTGACAAGAATCAAGTACAATTTGATCATAATTTCAAGAATGCTGAGGAACAATTCACCAGAATTACTTGAAATACTACGGTTTCCTTAGGTGGAGGTGAGAAGAATCACTCTGAATGTCTGCAGGTCTGAATGTCTGCAGGTCACGTCCAAAGGAAATTTCTGGTAATGCGTAACCTTGGTTAACTGGGATGGTTACTGTCTTCTTTAGCAGGCATGTAGTTTTCAACCCTGGTTCATCAGTCTGGGTCTAGTCAGGGGCAAAAGCCACATCCATCATTTTAACAGCATTTAATAGGAAGAATTATTAATCAGGTATTGAACAAGTAAAACGGCAACGAGTGGACACGAATCACAGAAGTAACTACAGGAGGCAACTACCACCCTTAGAAGGAAGAGCTGGGGATGACTGACATGTAAAGGGCTGGAGGATGGCCGCTGAGAGCTGGGCTGCAGACGCCTGAGGGCGGCCCAGGCCGGCGGTGCTGCTGTCTCTGAGCAGGAATGTTGCGGGGGG
>NW_006776752.1:21868-59252 GCF_000442215.2 Lipotes vexillifer
GGAAAACCTGCAAACTGGAGGTAGCTACTGCCACTGGACCTGTCTGTCAGTGCAATGCTCCACCAGCCTCCCAGGCTCCCTCTAGCGGCCCCCAGTGGCAGAGCTAACAGGGACCTAGCTAACAATCAGATGTGTTATGTGCAGGATCCCAGCCCCAGAATCCCCAAATATAGAAAAGTCTTGAAGCTGAGACAATAGCTTAACAACCACCACACCAGGAAGACTGAGGCTTAAGTGGAGAAAGATTTAAAAGAAACAAAACTATAGCTCTAATATTTTTATGTTAGAAAGCAAACGGCATATTTGGTATTTTAGACACGTGATATTTAAGAGAATAAGGTCCGTTAGAATGACAGTTTTATAATTCCACTTTAAAATGTATAATTGAGTAATTAATTTATACTTGCGATTTTTTTATGGTGACATCTAAGTTTAAGTAGAGTATGAAAACATTTAAAGTTTCCCTTATTTATAAGTTTATTAGTTTCTATAAGAATTCAGGATTGGGGAACATTTTGCATGCTGTCAGAAAAACTGAAGGACTTTAAAAAGAGATTAATATATTAAATTGATAAATGCATTTAAAAGCGTTTCAAGTGCTGAGCTAAGCTTGTAAATAGAGCCAAGCATTATGCAGAAGCCTCCTCCAAAGTTATTGTTACGATCTGCTAGACTTATAAATAGAATAATAAAATTTTTAGGATAATAAAATTAAAAGCCTGAAAAAGTTTAACTTGTATCTTGAATATTGATTCTAAAGACAATTATTAATTGTATTACTTGTTAAATGATTACTGATTATTAAACTTATTAAAATAGTATTTTAAAGCCAAAATTAAACTCGTTAACAAAAATATCCATTGAAATCTTTCCTACATAAGAAATCCACTTTCCTGGGTCCCCCTCCCCACTCTCTGCTCTCAGGTTTTCTAGAAATACCTAGAGAAGAGCAAGAGAGGCAGCTTTGTTTCTCTGCTTTTCTGGAAACTCTGAAACCGTCTCACCTTGCAGCAGGCAAAGGAGATTATGCCCCTGGCTTATCTGTTTTGCTTTCTCATTTGCTAAAGCTGGGATACCCCATGGAATAGATAGGGATGACCACTGGATTTGAGGTGAAAGAACCTGGGGTTGAGTCCCAGCTCCATTGCTTAAAGAACCCAAGCCTCAGTTTCCCCATCTGCAAAATGAGGGGACACCTGCCTTGCAAGGTTGCCACGAGGATCAGCACGGTGTGGGGCACACCAGGGTGGTGGTATTGGAACCTCCCCTGTGCTGGATCCTGAGGGCAGGGGGCTTAGGACAAGGAGGTTCTTGCCTGAGCACAGGGGCCTAGGCCGCTCCCTCTTACTTTGTGGCAGGAGGGTTTCTTCAAGGAGATGGCACTGCGACAAACAAGGGCTTTCTCTCTCCCTCAGGCACAAGGTCCAGGCTCCAAAGGAATTTCTCACCACAGACAGAAAGGGGAAAGGCCAAGAAAGAGGTGGCTGGCTCAGGAGCAAGGTAGCAGCCCTATGGACAGGGGTAGCTGTCCACAGGGCCACGGCAGCCACTGGCTGCAGCAGGAGGAGGCAGGGATACAGGGATGGACTCAGACCTGCCTCCAACCCCTGCCTTGCTCACAGGGTCACCTGGCCACGCAGCCTCAGTTGGAACATCCCTAGAAAGCATCATGGGGAAGGTCCCCACGGAGGAAGAAAGGAAAGGGGATGAAGGTGCTTTCCATAAATACCTGGGAGGGAGGGGGTAAGATCAGAATTATCACCACCCCATTAATTCATTCAATGCGCAAAACTTGGATCCCTCTCTGTATTGCTAGGCTCCAGCCATGCAAACAAATCCTACACATCCTCACCTTCCTAGGACAGCACTTGAGAGTGTGTAGAGGCTTCCACCTGGCTGAGGGACAAGGACCAGCAGGGGCAAGGCGGAGGGTGTGAGGTGGAAGGCAGCTTCCTGGGATAACGGACAGTCAGGGAGCAGTAAAGGAGGTGGGAAAGGCAGGTGGGGATCAGCTTGGAAAGGCAAGTTCAGGTGTGTGGATTTTATTGGAAGCCAGGGAGAAGTTTTAAGCAGGGATTGCATTCTAGAAAGATCAGTTGGGGGGTGTCCATAGGGTGAAATGGAACCTGGAGACCAATACAGGGAGTACCAAGACATAGAAGTGCATTCAAGGGATGATGTGGGCCTGACAGACATATGAGATGGGAAATAAAATTTGAGTGAAGAACTCCAGCATCATGGTCGCCAGGGGAGTCTGGGCCAGTGGGTAGAAATCAGGCTTAAAGGCCCCTGGGTTAGGTGGGCCATTCTCCCTGGAGACCAGCACCCACCCACTCGACACCGCCTCATCTTCTCGGGGTCCCCAGCATACCAGGTGGCTGGCCTTTCTCCCACTGAGACATGAGCAGAGGGGGCAGGAGAGGCCTTGCCCACAGAAATCTTGAGATAAAGATTATCCAGGTGGGCCCAATGGAATCACAAGTGTCTTTAAAAGTGGAAGAGGGAGGTAGGATGGAGGCTGGCATGAGGGATTCAACCCATTGTTGCTGGTGTTGAAGATGAAGAGGCCATGGGTGGCCTCTAGAAGCAGGCGAAGGCGAGGAAATGGATTCTCCCTCAGAGCCTCCAGAAAGGAATGCAGCCCTGCCAACACCTTGACTTCTAGCCCAGTGAGACCCAGGTCAGACTTCCAGCCTACAGAACTGTGAGATTATAAGTGTTCGCTGTTTTAAGCCACTTATTCGTGGTAGTTTATTATGGCAGCGAGCTGGAACAAAAGCAGGTTGTAAAGCCGGCTGCAACTTTAGAGAGACCTTCTCTAGCCGCCTGACCTAGGGTCACCTTCGCATCACCTTCTAGTCACTGCATTTTGCCATTTTATGTCATCCACTGTTGTTCATTTTTTGAAATGCCTGTGTTGACCCGATTGCCAGCCTTCCCGCATTCAATGGTAAGCTCCAAGAGAGCAGGCACGCAGGTTATCCATCCATCACTGCATCCCCAGCACACACAAGTGCCTACAAAGCAGTGGCAGTTCCACAAATACTTGGCCGGAAGATGAGTGGCTGGCTGAGTGAATACAGGTGGTGCACCAATGGCATGAAATCTACCAAGGCAGATGGCTCAGGGTTCATAGTTCATACTTCCAGCCTCTGAAGGCACAATAAAAAGTGTGAACGCTCTCCTTGACCTCCTCCAGGATCTTCAATCAGTTCAGGTGACACCTCTCTGAAGCCTCTTACAAACCCTTCAGAGGTCTCAAGCCAACACTGCTGCAGCCCTCCCAGGAAAATACTGGGTTGGCCAAAAAGTTCGTTCGGGTTTTCCATAGGCTCGTATGGAAAAACCTGAATGAACTTTTTGGCCAGCCCAATATATGTGGAGAGCAAAATATTATAAATTGCCTCTGCGGGATATATGTATATGTATAACTGATTCACTTTGCTGTACACCTGAAACTAACACAACATTGTAAATCAACTATACTCCAATAAAAATTCAAAAAACTAAATAAATAAATTGCCTCTGCGGGATATATGTATATGTATAACTGATTCACTTTGCTGTACACCTGAAACTAACACAACATTGTAAATCAACTATACTCCAATAAAAATTCAAAAAACTAAATAAATAAATTGCCTCTGCCCAACAGAACCGAAGGGGCATATATGAGGAGATGGTTTACAAGTAAATACGGTAAGTGCCCCCTCCAGGTCAAACACTCAGGAAAGAGACCAAGCTGGCTTCAGAAGAGGCCTTGCCTTCTCCGACTTTGTTCGGTGTTTTCCAAGCTCCCTTGCAGACAGGCTGTTCCTCCAGGAAATGACTTGCCAATCCAGACAAGGATGGCAAGCCAAGCCCAGGGGAGACTGGCTGAGGTCAGGCTGCTGCCTAACCCTGGGGTGGGGGCAACAGGAAACGGAACATGGCGCCAGGGAAGGCAGGCTCCTCACACAGGGAGTGTGAGGACAGGAGGCAGAAAAGATCTAACGGACGCTCTGCGCTTGCAAATTCAATCAAGACACACAGCCTGGGAACAGGGCAGCATGTACAAAATGATGTTTATTGAATCCATTTTGGAAACGGACAGCATGAAAGGTTTTTGGTTTCGAGCCCACTCGGAGTTTAAGAGTCATGATCATTTCCTGTCATTAAACCTCAGCCACCGGAAGATTCCTAGCTTCAATAACGAAAATGAATCTTCATCTTGTGAAGGGGAGAAAAAGTGGTTAAAAACACTACAGTTGGACTTCCCTGGTGGCGCAGTGGTTAAGAATCCGCCTGCCAATGCAGGGGACACGGGTTCAAGCCCTGGTCCGGGAAGATCCCACATGCCACGCAGCAACTAAGCCCGTGTGCCACAGCTACTGAGCCCGCGTGCCACAACTATTGAAACTGGCGCACCTAGAGCCCGTGCTCCACAACAAGAGAAGCTACCGCAATGAGAAGTCCGCACACCACAACGAAGAGTAGCCCCCGCTCGCCACAACTAGAGAAAGCCCGCGCGCAGCAACAAAGACCCAACACAGCCAAAATAATAATAAAATTTAAAAAAACAAACATAAAACAACACTACAGTTGTCGCTCTTGCAATAGCTCTGATGGCTAGAATGCTCATAGAGATCAGCACAATTTTTATATGTACAGTGTGAAATACTGTACAAATATCAGGGGTGTACATCAAAGGTAAAGTTGTAAACTGGCTAACATTCATTAGCAATTAAGTACACTGGGTCTGTACTGACACTCCCATTCTCAACCTAAGAGCTTACATATTTAACTGATGACTGATCTCCCCATCAGGGGCATTTAGTGTGTAGAAAAAGCATTTAAAGACATATATATCATTCAGGTTGTAAACTAAAAAAGCAAACCCAAGCATGATTAATTACTTGGCCTGGATCAATAAATACTAGTCCCAAGTGCTAAGTGTACCAATAAGGACAGAAGCCATCAGTTAAATAAATCATCATGTTGTTACCTACTGATACCTGTTAGTGAATTTGTGGACTTTATCCAACGCATACACAGATTATGTTTTGTTTGAAATTCTCAGAAGATCTTCTTTGGACATTTCTCTTCCATCAGTCTCTTAAAAGGATGAAAATGAAACAACTTTTAAAACAAAATTTCCAAATCAAAAGCCATCAAAAGCATGACTCTAGTCATATTTCAAATCTTCACCCAGAAGGGAAATGCTGTCAAAGCTTAGATGAGCTTAGAAGGTTTCCTCCTCTGTTGGCAGCTTAAACTGTCCTCATTCTCTCCCAGCCACCTCCTGCCATATTGGAAGCCAAACTGGCTCATGTCTCTGACATTTCATAAACAAAGTTTCCAAAGATTAACAGGATACCTAGAAGGTGCCAGAAGGGCCCAGGGGCCTTCTCTTTTTTCTGGAGCTGTTATCAGCGGGGCCAACAGGCAAATACAAAAAGAACAGGGAGGTCAACGGAGATAAAAAGCCCAGACCTGGATGGAGGGAGGAGTGCTGAGGATATATATAGCACAGTACCAAAGCCCGCTGCCCCAAAAAACACTTCAAGGCCCCACAGGTTATACATTCCAGGCACTTCTTTAATCACAGGGAATGGACATCTCTCCAAAAGGTCCTGCCCACATCCTTCCCGGCTCCCTGCACTGTAGAGCGCTGAGACATCCCATTTGCTAGAACTCTCTTCTCATGAGGCAAGCTGAGTCTCTCTATCTCAATGCAGCTTTTCCTATAAACCACAACACTCACAAACACAGGCCACACTGGATTCAAGTCCAGCTGCTTCCAGAGCTCTGTGGCCTCTGAGCCCTGCCCACCACGGATCACTTTCACCCTGGACCACTTCCAGTCTCCTTTCCTAGGAGGTTTGCTATTTTTCAGTTTGAAGACACACCCCATTGGAAATGAGCGGTGCAAGATCCTACGTGCAAATACTTGCAAGCAATTTATTTTTGAAACGATGCACATTTAAAAAATTCAAGTGAAATCCAGGAACAGACTGGTTGGTTGGTATCAGCTGGCCCCTTCCGCACAATAGGAAAAGGGTCGGTTTCTGAAATGAGAAAGGGAGGGAGGCACCAGCTACTCCACCGGGTAGGTTAGTTCCTTGAGTCGGGGAGGAAGCCTGAGAGGGGAATGCTGAGGCTTAATCAAAGACGGGGTTCCTCCAGCACTGTGGCCCTCCCGGGCCAAAAGCCAAAGGCAGCACATAGGGTCTGGATATAGGTGAGGATGGACCCTCACCCACCAGTGGGGCCACTCTTTCCCAGTAATTCTGAAACTGAAATGAAAGCTGCATTCCCAGAGTCAGGCTTGGGAGGGGCTGCAGTCTACTTTTACTCCATGCAAGACAGAGAGAAGAGGTACCTCTCTATTGCCTCTTTTCACCCATCGGCCTCTGTATCACAAGGACCCTCAAGGGGAACTCCACACGCCAACACATCCTTGCTGGCTGTGTGTGTGGGTCGGACGACTTCCTGCTATAGGAACGCCAGGGGCACTGCGATATAGGGCTGGGAGGATCAGAGAGTCCAATATCTGAGGGGAAAAGCCCAGAGAGGAGGATTTGAGTTGAGTCAGGCAGGCAAGGCTGAAAGTCAGAAGGTGAACATTAGGCAGTTGGATCTGTGTGGCCGCCAAGAGGTAGGTGGTCACAGTCACGAAAATGGAAAGGCTCACGATGGGGATTTTCCCTAGGGCACTCACACTAGCCTGTACCTGGAAAGGCATAAGGCGGCATTGCCCAAAGGAAGAGCTCCCCTCGGCGGTCCTCGGGGATGAAGCCACCCTCATCCTGGTGGCCAGGCAGGAGCTGGGAGGTCCCAGAGGAGGGCATTCAGCTGAGGGATGCACAGTTCAGCTCTGAGTCCTCCTGGCTGCCCGCTGCCACCTGCTCCGGCTCATCGGGGCCATCAGTGATGTTGGGCTCACTGGAGCACTGCCGGTGGGGCGGCGGGAAGCTGGGTGGCAGAAGCAGGCACTTGTCCTCGCCACCAGGCTCCTCCCCTAAGCCCGAGTGCATCCTGGTGGCCATGGCCAGCAGCTGGATGTCCGAGTGGGCATTGGCCACCGTGTGTCGCCGGACACTGCCACACTTCTCTAGGTAGGCCTCGCCCTCTTGCTCCGTCAGAGGGGTCAGGGCCATCTCGTTCAGGGGCCGGCTGACGGCGGTCATCGGGGAGGCGTAGTTCAAGAGCGTGACCTTGGGCCGGGCCCTGGAGTGGCGCCTGGCTGCAAGAGAAAGACCAGCGAAGGTTGTGATTGCAGAGGGGATAGTAGAAGTCAAAAACTCCTAATGAATTTGGGGGACGAGAGAGGTGGTGGCTCCACCTTCAGAGAGAGCTTTAGATGAAGCTCTGAGACGTAAGGGAAGAACTTGGCTACGTCTAAAGGCTTCTGTTGTAACTTTACTTGTTTATGCCTGATACTTTCCCCCACAGTAGGGATCACCAAAGGACTTTCCATGATTGATTAGGTCCAAGGGAGTCTCCCCCGGCTTTCCCCGCTGCTGCCTGAGCTTCATTGGATTTGCCCTCAATTCCCTTTCAACCAGTCTCCTCTGAAGACCCGAGCACTGGCTGGACCAGCTGCCAAAAGAAGCCCTCGGCTCTATTCAGCATGATGTGCTCTCTGCAGTGTCAACAGAGGAAGTGGAAAAGGCCTCATAAGCTTAAGTCTGGAGGAACAGGTTACTGGGGGGAGCTCGGCTATCAAAGCGAGGGCAGTGGGACGTCCTCCAGACTGTCCTGAAGCAGGACTATCAGTGCTCCCAGCAGGTCAGTGGTCTGAGACCCGTGTTCTGCTCAAGTCAATACTCTGGATTCAACCAGCCTTTCACAGCACCAAAGAATGGATGACGCTCCGTGGCTGGCCCCATTGAGGAAGACAGAGAGAGGGCTGGACAGGAATTATTATAAAACTGCTGCCTCTTGCATTCTCACCACATTCTAGAAGATATGCTCAACCTCGACATGCTTTTGTCTTTTGAACCCTCCTTAAACTGAACCTAAGTTATGATCGTTTTCTCATCTGTAAAGCGGGAGACAATATGAATATCAGAGACGTAGTAACCAGCCTACGCTCACACGGAGAGAATGTAGTAAAGGTGGGATGCAAACAAGGTCTGTCTCACTCCAGACCTCACTCTGGCAAGCTGCCCCCACAAAGTACACATAGTCATAGGAGACTGAGCACCTCGTGGGAAGGACAAGCCAAGTACGTGGGGTTCAAATCCAGGGAGAAGAATCCAAAGGAGGAAGCACGCGTACCAGCAACACCCAGTTCTGAGGGCCTCTCATCTCCCGCCTTCAGAAAGACCAGGCCGGTCCAGAGACCTACAGCGTGGCCGGAGTAGGGACCAGGGTAAGCCTGCATCCCCAAGGTCCCAGGGATGCCTCCTCTGCAGGCAGTCCTCTTCTGCTGCTCAGGCACTGCGTCTGCATCACGAACTGGATGAAAGACCCCAGCGAGGCAGAGGAGGTGAGGGTGGAGGGCTGAGGGGCGGTGGGTTCTGGTCAAAGCCTTTTCTCCTTTTCTTTGGCCCTCTTCCTGCCAGTGCACACGTCTCCCAGCCTTCCAACCGTGCACCCCATTGCACGTGTCACTGCTTTCCCCAGCTCCCTCATCCCTGAGACCCCAAAGACCCCTAACACGTCCCTCTCTCGGCAGGGGATGCCGTGGGGAGAAATGAAGAAGTGTTGACTGCGCGGTACTCCCAGCACCCCTGACAGGATCACAGAGTGGGCGGGGGGAAACGAGTCCCTAAAGGGAGAGCAGACAGTGCTCGCTGGTCACACACTGGCCTTGGGGACACTCGGCCCACACCGCTCTAGTTTAGTGTCAGCTCTTCCCATGGATCTGGAGGCCCGGATACATGCTCTCAGCACGTGCTCCTAGATGGGCATTGCAGTGAGGCTGCCATGTCCATCTGCAAAGCTCTCAGCAGTTCCCAGCACTGGACGATTTTCCATGTCCATATATGCACATATGTATTTACGTATATGTGCATATGTATATACATACGTCTGTCTATATGTATGCATACACACACACACACACACACACACACACACACACACACACACACACACATATATATACATATACACACACACATAGGTATAAACAATGACAAGAGAATGAAATCCTAACCCTTAGGACTAAGTTCACCAAGACTACTGCCTTAGAGCCCCAAGGGAGCTGTTTGGTGCTAATAGCAATAACTGACATTTCTCAAAACCAAATAATAATACATAGAATTTAGAGCTTACTGAGAGTGTTCCCATCTGCCATCTCACTGTTGAATCCCAATCTCCCTCTGAAACACTAGGACGGCTCTCATCATCCCCATTGCTCAGATGAGGAAGACTGAGACTTGGCCCAACACTCTGAGGCTCTAAATGGCAGTGCCCAGACGTTCCCCACTACACACTACTGCCTCTCAGGGCTCCGCCGCTGCGCTTGAGCCGGCCCACTCTCTGAAGTCAGGTAACAGCAAACACGGCCTCCAGTAGTGCCAGACAGAGGCTGCGTCATCAGCCCCTTCACTGGGGAAGAATGAATAGCAGACAGAATGCCAAGGAGCCACCAGGACAGAAGAATCGATGCCAGACGTCGGCAGAGGTCCTCTCTGAAGCATGGGTGCTTGTACGTGCCAAGCCGCACATTTCTACAATGTTCCCACATTTTTACAATAACCATGTATTACTTTTATGATCACAGAAATCGGTAACTATAAAGCAGAAGCACCGGAAGAGTTCAAAGAAGCAGAGACCTCATTAAAGAACCATCCATTAAAAAATGCCCTTGAAAACAATTCATTTCTCTGCTGCCGCTGTTAAAAGCAAGCACACTCTAGGTTGGCAGTGGCAAAACCCAGGTTGTGGCCCTACAACCAGCCTGGCAGGAGACTGGGCTGGGCTGTTCGGTGAGCATTTACTACATGCAGATCCAGGAAGAGGAAAGAGGTAGGACAAAGCCCAGGCCCAGGACGTGGGATGAGGTGAGGGCCTGGGGGACAGATGTGCATGGTGGACACACACAGAAGCTCTGGGGGAAAGAATTCGTTTGATGATTTCCATAGCAGAAGGAGCTAGCGAGGTGTCTCAGATGGGCCTTGGGCATTGTCCACCTCTCACACCGTTAGTTCAGCACCGCAAAGGCCCTGGAGGGTTCAACAGGCAGCAAACTGACAAGACAGGCCACTTGGGCTGCTGTGGAGAGATGGAGCCAGAGGGAGGGCGGCCAGCCTGGAGGAGGGGGTCCCCATGACATCCGCCCCCTCTTTCAGCAAACACATCTTGAACTTTGTGCAAGATGCTGTGCGCACTGCTGAGAGTAAGAGGAATGTAAATCTGATATGGGGCCTGCACAGGGGCTGGAGCGCGGCGGGTGCGTGCGTTGGAGAGGGGTAGAGTCTCAGGCGCAATCGTTAACTGAGCCTCTACTCTGCACTGTATCAGAAAAGGAGAAGCTTCACTGAAATGATCTCCTGCTAACTATTTTGCAGAAAAGGAACCTGAGGTTGAGATGCTAAATCATTTTACAGTCACGATTAGTGATGAAGCCGGGATTCAAACCCAAGGCTGACAGCACAGCCCTTGCTCCTGACCTCTGGGAGGCCTGCACACAAATCAGTGTCAAATGGCAGGGCAGGGCTACAGGCAGAGCACTCTGGGGATTCAGAGGAGGAGTCATGAAGAGGGGTCGTTCTAGATGGGCCTGCTCCTTTGAGAGGGATGGACAGACTGCACCCCAGCTGGCGGTTCATTTATCCCCTCCCTCGGAGGAGAGATCTATGCCAGGCCTGGGATACAGGTGAGCCACATGCAACGAGCTCCCGGGCTAAGGCGGAGACCAACAAATAATCAGGCCATGACTACACACCATGGCAAGGGCCAGAATGTGGTTTGGGGTCCAGAGAAGGGAAGGGGAGGCACACACAACTCCTCACCTGGGGTGATTCCACAGGCCCCAGGCCATTCTATCTGGGGCCCATAATACAGCAGGTGGCAGCTCTGCCTGGGCCCTGCCCTGGGACAGGGCGTCTTCTTCCTCCTCTGTGCTCGGCCCTCTGCAGCTCAGAGACGTTAAGTAACTTACTCCAGGGCACACAGCTGAAGCCCAGCCCTTGTGGTTTCCAGGGCCCCGCTCCTTCTGCGGCTGGCCTCACCTCTCTCCTTAGGGCTGTTGCCTGACGCTGACTGAGAGGCCTCCAGCTCTTCCTCCTGCTTTCTGGGTGGAATGTTTTGGCTCCCAAGACTGGGTGTGGGCACAGCCGAGACCACAGGGGCCGCTGGGCTGTGTGAGTCCCCTGGGCAGGCAGTGTGTCCTTACGAAGCTCCCACCGGATTCCAGAGCCAACCCCAGGACAAGTATACGCCAAGCTGTGTCCCCGGTGAGGTCAGACCCCGCTAGGGCCCCTTAGGAGGCCTTAAAACTGAAGCGTAGGCCTGGAGCTGACAGCGGCCTCCCCACGCCGTGGCTGCTTGCTCTCTTTTCCCTCTTTTTCTTATTTGCATCAGGGAAAGCTGGGCCCTGCCACTCAGAGAAGGAAATTTCCATTAAGGGACTGACTAAGCTGTGGATCTCCCCTGGGGCCTAAAAACTGGTCCCTCCCCTGCAAGGGGGCCCTTGGAGCAGGGAGAGGGGCTGGGCCCTGCCACCTCCCGTACCCACTTCCAGGCCTCCTCCCGCCTGTCACATGGGGTATGGCGAGGGGAGCCTTTGTTCCCCCCTCACTCCCCAGGCGCCCCGCTGAGCCCTGGCATTCATCCCTCTGCTCGGGAGCCAGACATGGCAGCTCCTTTCAACTCCCCAGAGAGAAGCAAAGCCTGGAGGAGGCGGTCCTTTCTTGGGGACTCAGTCCCCAGGCCTTTGATCCCCCAGGCCCCCATAAGGCAGGCATTGTGATCCCTGCCCACCACGTCCACGGCGGGCGTCCCTCTCCAGGCTCCGGCCCCTGAAAGCCCGTGAATGCCTACTGGGCACAGGGACGAGTTACAGTATGTTGAGGAAAAGGGCCCTCCCCCTGAGGGAGGACACAATGGGGACACATGGGTGGGAGGCCAGGCTTCCACGTGGGAGACACCGCGCACTGCCCAGCCCAGGGCAGCAGCCTGCAAACTTGGGAAACCAGAAAGGTAGAAACACGGGCCTGGCCTCTAACAGATCAGCCTGGTTTTTTTTGTTTTCTTGGGTTTTTTTAAGATTTCATTATCTTCCTCCTCTTCCCCACACTCCGTCTGCCTGAGAAAAGTGACAGCTTTGGCAGGGAGGACACACACACACACACACACACACACACTCACTCCATCACGGCCTTGGACTCATCTTTTCTCTCTGAAGCGAGCCTTGCACATCTGCAGGGTGAGGCTTAACTCTCACACCCATCGGCCTGGCCAGTAGGAAGAGGGCCTGCCCTCGAGTCCCCAGATCAACCAGTGTGGGCACGTGGGTGCAGTGGGGAGCCCCCTGGAAAACCACTGCTCTGGCTCTGATCACCTACCCCATGTGACCCGGGGGACGTTTCTTACCAACGCTGTCTGAGGTCACCACAGCAGGCACCCTCGCAGCGGTCGTGACGATGATTACATGCCAAGCCCTTGCTCAGGGCCTGGAAGGTGACGAGCATTTGATAAGGGGTGGCCTTGGAGATGACGGTCCCAGCTGCCCTTGACCCCTCCCACCAAGTCAGGCCCAGAGTGGCCGTGGCAAAGCCCTCCCGAGGGTCCAGGGATCTCTCACGTCCACTCCATCTCCTCAGTCTTTACCTCGGCCGGCCGTCGTAACAGGCAGCTGCCTTTTCCACAGGCAGGAGAAATGTCATTGCCTCCAACTGACTGGGGAAGACTGAGGTCCAGAGACTCCTCTCTTTATCTAGAAAGCGGTGTCCTCGATAAGGAAGGGCACCTTCGTGGTCGTGTTAGCTTTTTGGTATCCAGGGGTTTGGGATGACATGTCGGCCTCGGACACCTCTTGGGCTAAGGAGTGTGTGGACAAAGAATGTTGGCTGCCGTGTCAGTAAACAAAGGGGTTGTGGCCATCAAGCCCTCAGCCACAGAAGCTGCCCCCTGAGGGGATTCAGGATGGAGAAAAGCAGGATACTGGCCCTAGAGAGTTAAGGTGGGTATCAAAGGAATTATTTCAATGAGCCCAGACTCTTGCATCTTCCCATATGCAGAAAAGCGCAAAATTCACTGACTTGAGATGTCTGTTTTTCTTTTACAGTATTCTTTCAATGTTCCGACTACCTGGTCTTTGTTGCAAAAACTTCTGCATATCCTGGCTCCTCCCTTACCTCATTGGAACAGTCCCTCAGAGCTCTCTGAGAGGCTGTCTTCTGCACTTAAGTCCTCAGTGTGTCCGTCGAATAAAACATAATTCTCAACTTTCAGGTTGTATATTTTTTTCAGTCGACAACTGAGAGGGAAGGACCAGCTCCTCCGCTGTCCCTCAGTGAAATCAGTCACCTCCTAGGAGTTGACGGGGTGGGTGGGGTGCGGGTGGAGTGTGGGGAAAAGCTGGTAAAGGGCAAACAGCTCGGGGCTTTGGAAGCCTGTCTCCAATAGCCAAGCGACCTTGACCTTCATTCGCCTCCCCTGTGCGTGGGAAGGTGGTATCCAGCCCACCCGCACAGTGCCCAGGATGTGGTCTGTGTCCCGGGGCTTCCCCTGCCATCAGCCACGCTAAAACTCTAAGGCCCTCTCAGTTCCTCCAATGCTTCACCCTCCTGCTCCCTGCCCTCCTCCCCACAACTCCAAAACCCTCCCAAAGATCCTTCCCTTTGCCCGGGACAGTCTTCCTTTCCCGTTTACTCAGCTAACTTATATTCATCCTCCAGGTCCCACTGCAGATACCACTTCCTCCAGGGAGTCCTCCCTGATTTCCCAGTCCCGGTGAAGTCCTCCTGCTGTGGGCCCTGGACTTCCCCACTCAGAGCACTCGTACACTGATGAGTCATCGTCTATTGCTTTGTGACTTCCTCACCAGACCCTGCGTCCCAGAGGGCAGGGATGGGTCAGTTTTGTCACAGATAAACCTGCAGCACGTCACAAGGTGCCAGGGACAGGGTCTCAGTACACATTTGCTGAAATAATAATATAATAAAAAAATAATCAAAAGAAGGTCATTTCCTTCCCTCTCTGCCCCTACTGTGACAACGCCCCAGAGAAAAGGATTGTCCTTGGTATAAGAATAAAACCTCAGACCTTTGGTTTATAATTTGATGAAAGCATGTTTTAGTCTTATTATAGCTGAAAAGTTGAAGGTATCCCTTCTTAGAGCAAGTCCTCACTAAACAAACTTCCAAATCTATTCTTGTTCCCAGCTCTAGGCCCACCCAGAGGATGGTGGGGTCCGTGCCATGGCCTGGCTAACCGCTGGCATCTTGACACCTGCCCGAAAAACTCGGGGGCCAGTTGCTGGGCCAAAGCAGGAAGGTGACGCCCAGGCCTCCTCACGGGGAGGGCAGGGGACTGTTTTCCTTCAGCCGGGTAGAATGAGGGAGGGAGGCAGAGAAGGAGGGAGTGTGGAGGACCAGGCTCGGGCCAGCACCCTCGGATCTGTGGTGGCTGTGGTTATACTGGTGTCTCCAGGGAAGCATAAAGGGGGCCTGAAAACTGTGGCCGGCCCTGCCTTTTTCTGCAGTCCTGAGGCCCAGGAAGGGGCGGGAGGCCTGCTGGAGGCTGCTCCTCCCCGCTTTTCTTTGAAGCTCAGCTAGGTCTCCATTCAAGCAAGAAGAGGGGGCAAAAGGTTCCAAGTTTGGGGAATCCCTTTCCGCCTCTGCACCTGTCTGTGGGTGCTGGTCACCCCAGCCCCAGGTACAGATGCCGCCCATCCATCTAACAAATATATTTTTTTGAGTGCCTACTGTATGCCAGGCACCATCCTGGATGCTGGAGATAGAACCACAAACCCAAAGTTCATGCATTTGGGGGATTTTCATTTCAGAGGGTAACTGAGCCATATCTTTTATGATATTCTGTAGCTATTTTCCCATCTAGGCTGTGGTCTCCCTGAGAGAAGGAACAGACCCAATTCATCTCTAGATTCGCCAGGGTGACTAGTACAGAGCCTGAATGCTAGCTTTACAGCCACTGAAAAAGGCCACAACGGGATCTGTCCCCCAGTCCAGGAGCCCCTGTCCTTGGTGTGAAGGCCCTGGTGGTAACGATAGAAATGTAGTGGGCAGCCAGCAGCTGTATCTCCAGCCACACACACAATGAGCTGGCTTCACATTCTGAGCTGCTTTCAAAGGGAAATTCATCACTGGTGGTTTTTCCACTCATGGGGGGTGGGGTGCAATAAGGCAGTTTCTGGTATGAGATACAGGAAAATTAACATCACAGACACCGAAAAAGATCAAAGCCACCGATCAGAGATGCGGATCAAACAAGCGCCGCCACGGAGGTACGGTAACAGTGCCTTGGAAGGAATTGCCAAGAGGGGAGGTTACCAAGACACAGGCCAGTGGGAAACATGAGCGACGGACATGCAGAGATTTGCACGACCCACATGGGAAGCAGAGGGCTTGGGGTATAATCGGGGCTCGGTAAAACATAGCTGGTATCATTGCCACAGAGGCTCCTGGCAGCTTGAGAGCCCTGCCCCTTACCCAGTGTGTACGTGGGGCCTGAGACGCTGCGGTCCTCGCTGATGCCGAGGAAAGGAGAAACGACCTGCTTCACCAGCTCCTCCAGCTGCAAATAACCCTCGCTTGGGCCTGTGGGCTCGTGAACACTCTGGAAATAAACACCCAAGAGAGACAAAGGTCAGTCAAAGTCACGATGGCCAGCTGATTCTGACTGCCCTCCTACTATATTCAAGGCAGGCCGCATCCTTGTGGCTGAAAGGAAGGACAGCCAGGACTAAAGCCTCAGGCACTTGTCATGGGTGGCGGTGATCGGCACCGCGCGCACGGAGAGCACCGAGCACCGTGGCGTCAGCGGTTGGATCCCACCCCGATGCAGGGCCTGTGGGAACTGTCCCCACCCCAGCTCCAGGGCTGAGGTCTGAGTGGTTCCAACCATAGCACTCTCACCCTCACTGTCACAATGACTGTTTCACACCTGGCACACAGGCGCTTCATATAAGCACTTCACGTGTATCAGAGCACAGAGGCCTCCCAACAACCCTCATCATCTGCCTTTTACACATGAGGAAAGTAAGACGCAGAAAGCTTGCCCAGGGAGACACAGCTGGAAAGTGGCAAAAACCTGGGAATGGAACACAAGCTGTCTGGCTCCAAGCCCATCTTACCGCCCCTTGTTAATTAGCTAGAAAAGAAAGGGGAATAGAATATGGAGAAGTCCAGAACAGTAGAAGAAAGGGAGTGTCACTGTGGAACTAGATACACATTTAGCACCAAGATGAAGGATCAGTTCAAAAGCCCAGCGCGACAGGAGTCCTCGGAGCTAAAAGGCGCCAGAAAGTCACCAAGGTCTTCTAGAAAACCAGCAGACTCCAAGGGAATTCAGTTTCTCACTGGAAAGGCCTGGAAGCCAGGTGCTCATGTTGAGGGGCTGCAGGGGAGCAGAGACAAGGCTCTGCGGGGGCTATGCTCAGCCCAAAGGGTTGTCCCATCAAATTCGTGTCAACACGGAATAGATTTGATATCACCCTCACTTGAAAAGTGAAAACTCTCCACTGTACTGGAGTTTTGGAGGCTGGGCCATGAAGCGGGAAGGGCCAGTCCTACAGGCTGGAAATCGCTGGGTGAGGTGTAAGAAGCCCCCAAGGAAACTGGCTGACGTGGTCCCTCATCAGCTCCGTCACCGTGCAAAGGAGGTGGCTGGGGGCAGTGGGAGGGAGGGGGAAGCTAAGGAAACACAGAGGAGGCTGAGGAGGGGCTATGATGCAGAAGACTTGGGAGTTAGGGCTGGGAAGGGCTTGGAAAAGAAATGAAGAGAAAATGCAAGTGGGGCTGCCTGGGGCTGGAAGCGGGTGATGATGGGGAGATGACTTGGTGGTTTTTCACGCCCCCAGGTTCCAATACTGCTTAGCAGGAGCTGAAGCATTGGGAAAGGCCAGCAGTGGAAATAAGATGCTTCACACACAAATCTGCCCAAATGGAAGGGGATCCTCCAGGCAATAGAAGGGAGAGGGGAGCCTTATTCATGCTCCCAGAGACCCACCCCCGGCCTCAAAAGTGGACCAGTTTCAGCCCCAAAACCACCTTGGCTGGCTTTCAGAGCTGAGGAAACTTTTTTTTTCTCATTTTTTTAATGCCTTGATATTTCTCATCTGCCTTCTCTCCCTAAGCCTCTCCCCCTCTACAATTCCTAAGCACTAAACACAGAGGGATGACAGAATAAGGAAAAGAGGAGGGAGGTGGGAAGAAAATGCTTAACTACCAAATGCATTGATTCGGAGCTGGATGGTTTTCTCCCTGGGCTGAGAACTTGACTTGCACACAGCCCTCTAGGAGGGAGCTGCCCTCAGCCCTTGGCCTGGCCGCTGGACGGGCTACGTATCTGCAAGGCCCAGTGCAAGAGGGAAACATGGGGCTCCTGGTTCAAAAATTGTTAAGAGTTTCCCGATGGTGACAGGAGACAATTAAACCAAGCACGGGGCCCTGCTGAGACTGGGGGCCCTGGGGGCCGGCCCGGCAGGGAGCACACCTGCTTGGCTTGGCAGGTCCCCTAGGAAGGGACCATTCTAGGATGGTCTCAGACCTGTCTGCCACTGCCAGGGGCAACCAGATCTCCACAGTGGTCAAAATCTCTGGCTCATCTCATGAGCTCCTAAGGACAGGAGCTCATGGCCCACAGTAGGAAAGTTTGAACTCCTTGTATATTTTGGGGAGGGAGGGGTTTGTTCAGGGACATTTTGGAAAAGCACTGGAAAAGGGAGAGATGGCCTGAGAAACGGCTCTTTTCTCCATATGAGTTAGGCAGGGAAAAACCAGCCCCAAATCTCATGGCGCTGTGGGAAGTAGGGGCCCAGGGAGAGAGCAGAGCAGTTCTAACTACTGGGGCCTAAATTTCCTGCAGCGGGAATGGTCCCAGCATAGTACAACCTGCACGTTCCATTCAGATCCAGAAGCTGCCGCCTCTGCCACCCAAGGAGCTGGACCTGGACTGGGGAAAAACCTGCCTTTGTCACTGTCACACTCCCGCCTCCGGCTTCCTGGCTCCCAGAGAGTAGAACATAGACCAGGGAACCAGTCCCAGGAGGCCCTCGGGGAAATGATGCCAAATGTCCTGTGTTAAAGAGACCATCTCAGAAGCTCATGGGGCATCTCCAAGTACCCTGGGAGACTGTGGGAGGGGAGGCAGTGGTAGCCGGGAGAGGCTAGGTGGGAAGGTAGAACCAGAAGAAAACAGCAGCTGGTGGGGAGGGAGAGATCAGGGGTTCCACACCTGACGTTCCACCCCTACCGAGACGGCAGCCAGGGATCCTCAACAGCCTGACCAAGAATGAAACTGTCTTCCCTGAGGACGGGCTCAGAGCTGAGGATGCAGCATCTGAACTTGGTAGAGAGGTCAGAGAGGCATAGCAGCCACCTTTTTGGGGATGTCCTTAGGCCACAAGCCTTGTTTCTTGGAATTGTGCACCCCTATCCACAGAACCGGGCTCATGGAGGCCATGTTTATTCTATGTGATCCTATTCAAGGTCATAGCCGATTGCGCAAAGGGGAGTCACGTAGCCCGAGCTGGGCCAATCAGTCTTTCCCCTGAGTGTACACAGTTCTAAATCTTACTACCTCGTGCTGCGGGACCTCAGGCAAACACATAAAACTTCCTGGGTTTCAGTCTCCTCATCTGTAACGTGGCACTGACAACAGTGTCCAGCTCATAAGGTTTGGATTATTTGATTCAGAAAGCAACACACTTTAAGTCCTTGGCCCATGCCTGCCTGGTAGCCGGGAACCAACCAGGGTTAGCTCATCTTCCTATCGTTGATTTAGAATTGGGATTAAGAGATGCTAGGCAGCCACCTGGGTCATCTCTTGGTGGAAACATGCAAGCCGTGGGATGCCACATTTGTCGGTGCAAACCGAAGCACTGAATACAACTCTGCAGAGAGAGAGAGAGAGAGAGAGAGAGAGAGAGACCAAGTCCAAGAAGGCCAGGAGAGGCAGCGTCAGAGAGAAGCCAGGTGGACCAGATACGAGTAGAGACCAGTAAGTGGAGAGAGGCTGGCAGCTTTGTGGCCTGACGTGGTCTCACTTGTGGCTGTAGCCCCTGAGGACCTTTCCTGCGGGTTCCTTGTCTGGCTTAAGCTGGGATGAAGTGGGTTCTGGTCGTAACTTAGAGCGTGAGGCTCCCTGACACGACAGGATGGGGGAGAAGGGTGTCCACTCCCTGAAGGACGGGGCAGTGCTCCTCTGGCTTCCCCTGGGATCCCAGCACCCAGTACAGCGCCAGGGACCTTGACGGTGCACGGTGGACACACAGCAAATGGACAAATGAACTGGAACGTGACCGATGACACTAAAGGACACTAAACTGAGCCAGGGTGCTCTGGCCACAGGGCCCTTTCCCCCCCAAGCTGCGGTGGTGTCTCCGCCCGGCCTCACCTGCAGGATGAGCAACATCTGGACGATGGACGAGGGCAGCTGGGGCGGGGCCAGCAGCAGCAAGTCATCCAGCTTCACCTTCAGCAGAACCAGGTCGCGGAAGCCCAGCAGGGAGATCTGGCGGATGGTCAGCTCCTGGCCCTGGCAGGACAGGAGAAGCAGCAATGTCGGGAGGTGAGAGCTGGCGGGATCTGCCACCAACCACATGGGGGCCAGCAAAACAAATGGATGGTCGGGGGGAACGAGATGTCTGCAAGGCCCAGGGGGGCTGTCAAACAGTCAAAGACTTGGCCCCTGTCCTTCAGAACAAAAGCTTCGTTTACGATAAGGTGTGACTCGCTGATTCGAAAAGATCCATGCACCCCAATGTTCATAGCAGCATTATTCACAATAGCCAAGATGTGAACACAACCTAAATGTCATAGACAGATCGCTGGATAAAGAAGGTGTGGTGTGTGTATATAAATACACACACACACACACACACACACACACACACACACACACAAAGGAATACTACTCAGCCATAAAAAGGAATGACACTTTGCCATTTGTAACAACATGGATGAAACTGGAGGGTATTATGCTTAGTGAAATAAGTCAGACAGAGAAAGACAAATGTTGTACCTTATCACTTATATGTGGAATCTAAAAAATAAAACAAACTAATGAATATAACAAAACAGAAACAGACTCATAGATACAGAGAACAAAGCAGTGGTGACCAGTGGGGAGAGGGAGGAGGGGGAAGGGGTAACACAGGGGTAGGGGATCAAGAGGTACAAACTACTGGGTATAAAATAAATAAGATACAAGGGTATATTGTACAGCACAGGGAATATAGCCAATATTTTATAATAACGTTAAATGGAGTATAATCTATAAAAACATGGAATCACTATGCTGTACAACACTGGAAACTAATATTGTAAATCAATTATACTTCAGATAAGGTGTGACTCAACCTGCCTAGATGACCCAAAGGTGATACAAGACACGTACAGCGGGGGCCGTGGGGTGCTAGTGGTCAGAAAGGAGGAAGATGAGGAGAAACGAGACGGAAGGTCAACAGCGCCTCCCTACAGGCAAGGCTGCTTCCTCAGCTTCACCCATTCAATACCTGCTCACCTATCATGTGCCAGGCAAAGAAGGAAACACAGGACCTGTTAGGCTCCTCTGCAAATGCAAGAAACACAGGAAGAAGAAACGCTGGGAAAGTAGAAGAAAGGGACTTGTTCAACCACGTAGGCTGGGGGCAGAGGATGAAAACAGTGACTAATCATCATAAGAGCTGTGACCCTTACTAAGCTCTGACCATGTGCTAGGCCTGATTCTCAATATCCTAGATGCAAATGGCACATTTAATCCTCACGACCACCTCTGAGATAGATACTACTCTAAAACCCGCTCCACAGATGAAAAACCCTACACCCAGAGTGACAGGAATTTACCCAAGATAGAGCTGGATCTCAAACCTAAACTATTTGATTTTAGAGCTCCTAAAGTTTCCCAAAACAGAAAAGGAAAGGAGGGCCCGTTTCCTGGACTCTCCTTTGCACACATACATACAGCGCACAACAAAAGTCACCTTGGTAGAGGTGAGGTATCACTGGGCTATCCTCCCAAAGACGACATAGCTTCCCATCCCTCAAGTTGACCAAGGTTTAAGGAAGTTTTGCACTTCCTGCAACTCCTTAGGGTTTTACAGAAACATGGGCAAGAGGGATTTTTGCCATCCCCGCATCCCCCTACCCTCCAGTCCCAAGAGATACGCGCCACCCATGCTTCACAGGCTCAGTTTAACCACTCCTTGAATGCCTTCCCCAACCACCTCCAATGACAGTGGTCCCCCCACTTTCCTCAAGGTCCTACAGTTTCTATTCTTTGCACCACATCCCAGCACTCGGCACTGACTTTCTATCTCGTAGGTATCTGTGCCCTCGCTTCATCGCCAGGACTCCTTTCACTTTACAAGACAGAAAAAGGCAGGCAAAGTTCCACACCCTTGAACACAGTGGGCACGCAAAAACATTGTCCAGTGAGGAAGCAGGTCTCACACAGACACTTACACAGCGAGAAGGACCTAGCTGGACAAACAGACACCTCCGGGGGTGTTACTACCAGTAGTAAGAGTCCCTAACTCAGGGGTTCTCAGAGTAGGGTGTCTGGACCAGCAGTAGCACTTGGGAAATTGTGTGGGGGAGGGGCAGACAGGGGCAAGAGTAACCCTTGCCAGATCTTAGAATTTTTCAAGAGAAGCAGGACAGTATCATCCTCAGACTCATGCAACTGGGCTCCTGCCTGGATATGAGGCTAAGAGGGCCCCTCTTGGGCCTCCAATGACTGTACGGGGCCATGCCCACTCAGATCCCTCCCCGCCCCCATTCTAAATCCATCCGGGTATCCTCACCTTGGAGTTCCCTGCCCAAATGGTCCTAAGGGGGACCTAGGTCTACACCCCCTATCCAGTAGGACTGCCAAATAAAGCAGAGGCTGTCCAGTTAAATTTGAATCGTTTTTTAGCATAAGTATATCCCAAATACTGCATTATTCATTGTTTATCTGAAATTTAACTCAGCATCCTGTATTTTGATTTGCGAAATCTGGCAACCCTACCTCCCTGGTGTGTCTTCTTAAGACCCACTGTTGGCCGAGGAGTGAGTATTGCAGAGAAGGGAGAAGTCTGTGGACACAGGGAGTGAACCATCCACATAAATACTTAAAATCCTCTCGCAGGGGTGCAGGGTGGAGCTGAGGATGAGATGAAAAGAGCAGTGCGCTGCAGGCCAGACACTTCTCCTGGGATTGTTAGGGGCAAACCTGAATTGGGAAATGGACTCTGAAGGCATAGCCTCGCAGTTTTTAAATATTTGACATGTATTTAAAAGAATTCCAACTTCCTTTAAAGTACCACTCAGAGCAAACAAAGCACGTGGGCCCTTACCTCTGGTCCAAGGTAATTCCTACCTTTGCCAATGGCTGCATCATTGCAGCGCCCACGCCTGCACCTCAACAATAGATATGACGTCTTAACTGGAGTGGGGGGTGCGCTCATGAGCACATAGCAGCATAAGCGTATGACAGAGACATATATTTTGGGGAAGAATATTTATTGGTCAGTCTGCCTGAGGGCCTGTCCATTCTGACCTGGCACTGACCAGTCCTGCTATTAGCCTCTTCAGGAAAGTAGAGGGAAACCAACGCATGTGGTAGAATGAGCTGAGCTCACAGAATAAGAAGCATAAGAGATACTACTCGGTTTTATTCTAAATTCCTCATTCTGCAGGAGATGAAACAGAGCTGTGCCTAGAAACAGGAAATGAGTTTGCCCAAACCCAGCTACTGATTCCAGGTCCCCAGTTCTTTCTGCGACATCATGG
The DNA here is from genome assembly GCF_000442215.2 of Lipotes vexillifer. NCBI lineage: Eukaryota > Metazoa > Chordata > Mammalia > Artiodactyla > Lipotidae > Lipotes > Lipotes vexillifer. Next base: position 44,764 of record NW_006776752.1, read on the forward strand.
GCCTTCTCGTCTTCAGGAATCCCTTACAAAGGGCAAGGAACATTGTCCCTTTCCCACAATTTGGGAGCCACAGAAAACGTGCCGGAAAACTGTGCTTCAAAGAAGAGGGTGGAGAAAAGAAAGAAAAGTCTCCTTCCCCCACCTTCCCTACTTCTGAAAAGTAAGAAGAAACAAACCACTCCAAGAATATACAGACATACTCAAAACCAAGAGGGAAGAGAGCGCCTACAAATTGCTAGGTATGCAGGCACTGTTCGTTGCTTGAGGTTAGATGCTGAATATAGAACAGAGTGGCCTTCCTCGGAGTGGTCCGAGGTCCTGAGCCAGCTCAGGCAGCGCCCAATCCCCTGGTTTTCCCCCATTCGCTGGCAGGCCCCAGGGGGCAAAGGCCAAGGAATAAGACAGGCTGCCCAGACCGGCAGAAGGATGTTCCCCAGTAAGACTGACCTGAACTGGATAGAATATTGCCTGCAGGGTGGGGAGAGTCTCAGTGAAGAAATGGTCCCAGACTTCAGCCAGAACCTCAATGCGATTTTCACCTACAGGAGGGCGAGAAGATGGGAGGGGAGAAAGAAAGAAAAGAACTTGGTCATGACTTGCAGGAGAGGCCAGGAGACAGTTCCACGTCAAATGGAGCATGGGATGGTCGTGAGAGGAAGCTCATTACCTACTTTTGATCCAGAAGTGTTACTACAGTAAACGTGGGATTGGATGGGAAAACTCGACCGAAAATATGCAAATATGCCTTCTCTCCCTTAATCCAGAAAAGGGAGCTGAATTTTGAAAAGCACACCATAACTGCTATTGTCACAAGAATGGTTACAACAGTATCAGGCCCTGTGCTAGATTATTTATCTATAAGCTATCTCATGAGTAGACGCTATTACCCCATTTTACAGCTCAGACAGGCCAGGTATCTGGGCTCAAAGTCACACAGGTAGAAGGCCAAGCTGGGATTCCAGAACCCGTGCTCTTGCCCATATAATCCAGAAAGATCATGTGCACAGTTATAAATTATTTTGCTTTTCATAATCACTAAGACACTGGCTTTTCAGTCTAGATTTGAGCTGTCACTTGAGAGATGGAAAGAGGGCTTAGAAACTATCACCTCCACCCACTGTAACCGGCAGGGCATTATTCTCTGAACAGTCACCTGCAAAACACGGGACGCACCTCCTGACGCTGTGCCTACCCTCATCCCCCGGATCAGGAAGCCCGAGCCCTGGCCAAGCGCCACCCCCAGGCTAGATGGACATAGGTCACCCAACGCCACCGGAAGGCTGCTCGAGGGACTTTGCACCTGCAGGAAAGGCAGGCACTGGCAGAGCAGAGCCTGCACGGTGGCTGCTGTTTAATGACCTAGATAACAGAGCTGACTGGGCACTATCTCTGCTCAGCTGAGGCAGGGAAACTGGGTCAGCCAAGATTAGACCCTGAGAGATGCGTCTGGCAATGCATGGCCAGTTCCACTGAACTGATCTTGAAAGAGTCATTTAGTGTTGTCCATCTATTAATTTAATGGAAACAAAAGCAGTGGCTGGCAGAGAAAACAGAACGAGGGTGTGACTAGTAGCTAGCAGGGCCAAAGCTGTGCAGATTTTGAAAGGTCAGAGTGAAATACACTGGAGAGAAATGCAAACCCACAGCACCCTCTACTTTCCCTCACCGTGTGCTAATTACACGTTGTTGGAATCGCTCATTTACTTCTTTCTCTGTCTCCTCCACTAGAATGGGAGCGAGGGCCCCGGCCCTGTCTGTCCTGCTCACCATTCTATTTCTAGCACTTAGCCAGACACGTCAGTAAATCAATGTTTGGAAATCTTTAAATGAATGAATGGCAAGTACTGAGTGCGTAGGCTTTTGCAGATACTAGGGCTGGTGAGTGGAAAGAGGTTACCTTTTAACCCAAATATGGGACAGGACAGAGCAGGACTTAATAGCTAGCTCCAACACTTTCCTTTGCTCTTAGATAAAGAAACCACAGCATAGGCAACCTGGCTGGGGAGAGTCTGCTTCCTTCTTCTGTGTCTTCATCCTCTTCTGTATTCCCCTTGTATGCGACTTTTACTTCAGCCCCTCATGCTCACCATGCCCCCTCCATGCCACAGGGCCTTTGCATGTGCTAGCTCCTTTGGCTCTCTTTGCCTAACGTACATCTGTTTATCTTAATATTTTCAACTCCAGCATTACTTCCACAAGAAAGTCTCCCCCACTGGCTAAATCCCCCTATTATGGATTGTATTCTTAGTACTTGTCCCAGTTGGGGTTTTATATCTGATGGTGATTTGATTAATACCTGTCTCCACTACCAGATAGTGAGGGCCTCGAGGACCTGTAATCCTATGAAGTTTTGTTCACCACTGTGTCCCCAGCACCTAGCAAAGTACCTAGTAAACAGTAGATAATCAGGGACTTCCCTGGTGGTGCAGTGGTTAAGAATCCGCCTACCAATGCAGGGTATATGGGTCCGAGCCCTGGTCTGGGAAGATCTCACATGCCATGGAGCAACTAAGCCCGTGTGCCACAACTACTGAGCCTGCACTCTCGAGCCAGCGAGCCACAACTACTGAGCCCGTGTGCCACAACTACTGAAGCCTATGCGCCTAGAGCCCATGCTCTGCAACAAGAGAAGCCACTGCAATGAGAAGCCCACGCACCGCAACAGCGTAGCCCCCACTCGCTGCAACTAGAGAAAGCCCGCACACAGCAACGAAGACCCAATGCAGCCAAAAAAAAAAAAAAAAAAAGTAGATAATCAATAAATGTTTGAATGAATGCATCAATCACCATTCTCTTTTCAAAGGTAGGCTAGTTCACTGCAGGGAAGAGGTCAGGAAGTCAAGAGGATGGTCTGAAATGTTAGGGCATCCTGGTGCCTAAAACCAAGGTGAATCCCAACACCTGGAGAGTGTATCTCAAAGGAGAAAAGGCTATGCCAGCTCCTTTACTGATGGCCCTTAACCTAAGTCTTCCATCACAAAGACAAGCAGAGGCCCTCCCGACTGGAAGTAAGTGACAGAGAAGCCTGCTGTTCAGTGCTGGTGCCTACTTACTCCCCTTCACCTCCAAGATGGAATACTCATCAGCAATGAAGTCATCCTTCAACCTGGCAGCAGGAAGGCGCCTCTCCTGGGAACCTGGGTCTAACTGCCTGCTGCAAATTTCAGAGAGGAGTGGAGGTTTTGGAAAGTGTTCAGAGAAGAACATCAGAGAGACACAGGCTAACAAAACAGAGTAGCCCCGGGAAGAAAGAGTTAAAGGAAGGAGGTGACTCCATCTCCAAGAACAGTCCACAAGTCAAGGCCTTAGTCCCCTGCAAAGATGAAAGGGGTTTGGATGGGAGGTTCTAGATGACTGTCCTATAAAAACTGTCCTCTAGTTGCCATAGAAGTTTAGATCACCAGAGGTATATAGAAGAGGTATGAGAAACTTCTTTAAAGCCAAGGTCACTAAAGCTCTAGAAAAGATTACGGAAAGTAACAAGGCATATTCTGTCCACGAAAGAGTACCACATAATGAGGGGCTACCTCTGTGCCTTCTGCAGCTGTCAGGTAGAGTGGGTGTGTACAAGCCAGGTCAATAAAGTAAAGGTTGTTCAGTGATAGGATGGATCAAAACTCTATCTTATAGCAAAAGAATCCTTTTATCCAAATAAAATCTTTCTTGGAGTTATAACACACAAAATGAAAAAGTAGAGATGTTCTGGTTAAAGATGTGAAAGACCCTTACAGGTTCCCACCTGCCCCTTCACTGTGCAGAAAGAACCTTGCCACCCAGACCCCAGGACAAGAAGGGACCCAGCAAGAATATCCCGGCCCACTGCTCTCTAGTCGTGCTTTGGGGCAGAAACACAGAACCTTGGATGCCCTTTGTTTATCCCGTCTAGCTCTGTGCCTGAGTTTACACTCTGAACGTAGCTATGTTAAGTGTCACTTGGATGACAGACAGTCAACTTTCCCTTTTAAGGGTCCTTGACGCTGTGGTTTTGCTCAGCATCTCTTGCATAATGCTGGCCTTCCGCATTTCCAGGAGCACGGAATAACTCCAAACGACTTACTACCGGGCAGGCAGCCGCCTTTCACACTGGTGTACTAGCCTAACTCCAACACGCAAAAGGGCCACGAAGCTCTTGTCAAAGCCAGTCACTCAAAAATAAGGCCTCGGGTTACTGGGTATCTCTAAGGTTGAAAAAATCTCAACGTAGTTGCATTTGAGGGAAACAAGGCTGCAGGTTCACTCAATTCTTGAACAGACAGAGGTTAATTTCAGACCTCTCATTTCCCAAAGGTTTGGTGAGCACTCACTGTGTGCTGGGCACTGGGACCTTCCAGTGTCAATTTCTCGTTTTTCTTCCTACTTTGTCTTTCTAGGAGACACTTCACTGGACACAAGTGTCTCTCCCAGGGAAGGGGAAGAAAACAGGAATGACCTACTGCCTGATAAGTCTGAATCTAGAAGTAAACTTGACCTACAGATGGAGGTCTCTAGGCTGGAATAGGAAAAAAAAAAAAAAGAAGGAACCACTTTGCTTACCTACTATGTGCCAGGTATGGAGCTACGCCAGTTATACTTCTTATACTCCCTACGATCCCTAGTCCCATTTTATCATTTAAAAAATTATTTTAACAAACCAAGGCTCGGGGCTTCCCTGGTGGCGCAGTGGTTGAGAGTCCGCCTGCCGATGCAGGGGACATGGGGTTCGTGCCCCGGTCAGGGAAGATCCCACATGCCGCGGAGCGGCTGGGCCCGTGAGCCATGGCCCCTGGGCCTGCGCGTCCGGAGCCTGTGCTCCGCGGCGGGAGAGGCCACAACAGTGAGAGGCCCGCATACCGCAAAAAGAACAACAACTATACTTTCTGTAACTTTTTTCATTGGTAGCACTGCTAGTCTTTCTCTTCTAGCAAGTGATTGGTTGACTGTAGTGATAGAAACTTGCCAAAAGTCACCCAAGAAGTAGGTGGTAAGCTGCATCAGGATCCACATTGGCGGGAGCTGAGATTAGCCGTTGGTGGAGCCGTGGGGTCGGCCGACTCTTGCCTTTGGCCACCTCCCAGATCCATTCAGTGCCTTTCTATCCTGTCAGCTTGACTCTAACATCTTTTAAGGCTGGGAAATTTTTCTTTATTATTTTTTTATTTTTTCGGTACGCGGGCCTCTCACTGCTGTGGCCTCTCTCGCGTTGCGGAGCACAGGCTCCGGACGCGCAGGCTCAGCGGCCATGGCTCACGGGCCCAGCCGCTCCGCGGCATGTGGGATCCTCCCGGCCCGGGGCACGAACCCGTGTCCCCCGCATCGGCAGGCGGACTCCCAACCAGTGCACCACCAGGGGAGCCCTTTTCTTTGTTTAGTAAATCACCCCCCATTGAGTAGGTGCCTGCTTAGCCTCCTGTCCCTCAAGTGGGTTGGCCTCCTGACATGCACCACCTCAAGAAACAGTATTATACAAAGGCCAATAGGAAATAGCCTGGATCAAACCAGAGGGAACAGCATGGCAGGCTCTGCAGTATAAGTTGTCCCTTCAAAGGAGACCACCAGCATGCATCCCACGGAAACCCCCCTTGACGGGGGTCTCCGAAGAGGCCACCCTAATTCCCCCTCAGTTCCCAAAACACAGTCTGACTTGCGTTGCTGGGAGTGGCGAACTCGGGCGGAAATGCTGCCCCCTATAGCTGCAGAAGGGGCGGCCGGGCTGAGGCACGCGCCTCTCCTGGACAGAAGCATTCCAGCCGTCCGAGCATCAAAGGCTGAGTCGGGGGCCCGCCGGACGGGGGCTGCCTTGCACTTGCCTTCACGCAGCTTAACGTTCTCCTCCAGAAGCAGCAGTCCTTTGGCTACAAGCTGGTTCTGCCGAAAGAGAACAAAGGGCACAAGAGTTGGGCTATTTCACCGCGTGACAAACCCAGATCCACTCCCAGTGGGCGAGGGCGCAGGGTTGCAGGCACTCGGGCGCTGCTCAAGCCTCCAGGCTGAAAAAGCCTTCTCTCCTCTAGGAAGGCCGAGGCTTCTGGAGGCATCAGTGAGACAGCCCGAAGCAATGGAAGGAGATGAGAGCCGAACCCAAGTGCCATCTCCGTCCCTCTGACCAGGGAATGGGCTGCCCCAAGCTTGGCTGAATTCTCTGGAAGGACAAGGGTAGACACCCAATGTCCTTCAGGCCCTTCGTGTAAAACTCAGAAAGGGGAGCATGGAGGCAATGGGAAATTATGCAGAAATAATGGATTTCTTGTATAAAAATGATTTTTTATAAAAACGATAAATCTCTCACACTAGCATGAAAGAGACTGCCCGCAAGATTTTAAGCAGCAGTGAGCGTGTGTCCGTCAATGAGCGTGTGCGTGGGAAAGTTGTGGAAAGAGGGAATGAGAGGAAGTCCCTTTGCAATTACAACTAACAATTGCTGAGTGTTTTGCATGTACCAGAGCGTTTATATTCTTCAGCTCATCTAATTCTGACCCTCCCAATAGTCCGGTCAAGTTGGTGCCATTACCCTGACTTCACTGATGGTTGGGGAAGAGGCTGGAACACAGGACACAGAGCTGGTCTTCCTAGCTCCACAAGCCATGTTCTGCCCACTCCGCTTTGCTGCCTTCCAGCAAGTCTTCCCACCCAGACCCCTCCTTCCCTCAGAAGGCTACAGCTGGTCCCACACGACGCGGGCAGCCTCTCCAAAGGTCACAGAAGCTCAGAGAGTAAGGATGCCTCCCCACTCACCACACATCTTTAGATTAGCAAAGGCCTATGCTTATAGGGTAGGGGATACACAGTGGTATATATCCTACCCCAAACCTAATGCATTTCTTAGTACTCTCTTTTAGAAAACCCTAAACCCCGTTACAGTGATGACGAGAGCATACATGGCAGAGAAGAAAGAACCTGGACATCAGACAGGGGTTCAAGTCCCAGCTCAGCAACTTTCTAGCTGTGTGACCTTGGACTTCATTTCCCTGAGTCTTGAGTCCCTCATTTACAACATGGCGTCACAACAGCAATATCATACAGTTCTTATAATAATTAACCATTATAAATACACACACACACACACACACACACACACACACACACACACACACACAGAGTGTCTTATGTTCCCAGTAATCAGTGGAACTGGATAGTGATGACGAGAGTTGCTCTTTTAGCCCAACTATCTTCACAAAAGGAGTGGGAGGTAAAGAGAGTCAGTAATGAATGGACCTACTCAAAGGTACTATCACATTCCTGTGACTAATACATATACACCAGATTTTATAGATCCTATTAAAATTCACAAGCTATAACCTAATTTAAAAAGTAATTGGCCACCATTTAGTTTCAAGATGGAACCCCAACTCAAAGTTAGAGTGACATCCTATAGGAGTCTACCAACTCTGTTAAAGGAAAAAAAAAAATCAATTCCTTTACTAGGAATCATGGAACAGACAGGTACTTAAGGTGAAACTCTGTGTTCTCTACCTTCTAGCCAGGCACACGAATCCCAGCAGCAAGAAAACACCACAGCACCAAACTGAAACGATCCAAATCAAGACTTTGTGCCAGCTGAGCTGGGCAGGAATGGATGGTGGAGGCGTTTCCAGATGGCAGTCACTCCCCCTGAATGGTTCTGAGCAAAAATCCCAATTGAGGTCTGAAGTGTCTGCCCGGGTCCCTTTCACTGGCCCAGATGAGGGCCTCAGGGAGTCCCCTTGGCACTCCGTGCAAGGACTCCTGATGCATTGTTCTCTGTCACCACCTCTACTGCCAACACTGACACCTCAGCCTTCTTCCAAAACATCTACAAACCCTCCTTAATTTCATGTTTCTGAGATGCACCTACAAATGTAAGAGATACTCCTCCGTACGATGCAGGCTTCATAATTTTGTTCCATCACTGTAATTATCTACATTTTAAAGATATGGGGGGCTCACCAAGGCACTGAGAGAAATAAAAGTCTAGTCCAGGTTATATCATGAGTTAATAACGGAAATTAATTCAAACCCTATATCCTATGTGTTAGGATTTTAGGTCCTTAGGAGTGAGGACCACTTAATTTAGTCCTCCTGGCTCTGAGAACAGTGCCTAGAACATAGCAGAAGCTAATAAATATTGAGTATGTATTGCCTGTTTTGATGCTACAGACCATTCTTTGGTTTTAAGAAATCAAGATAAGAGACAGAATATTTGCAAGAGGAGAGACAGTGATATAGGGCCTTAAAATTCTGACACCCCTATGCATTTGTACATCTTGCTCTTATTTTACAAATGGCATTTATTTTCATTTGATAAAAACTACTTTGCATCTGACGACATAAACTTTAAAAAGTGGCCTGGGTTCTCCTTCCTCCTCTTTTCTATGTCTTCCCCCTTCGAGGAGACATTTGGGGCAAAAAAAAATTGTTTTTCAAGGATAAGAAGTTATTTGTGTACTATGGAGAAATGGAAAACATTCATTTTAAAATTTCTCATGATACACGGCATAGAAATTCTGTAGCTTAGACCAAAATAACAGTAACAAAAGCTTAAAAGGGGCCTTAAGAACCATCTAGTCACTCTCCCCTCTCCCCAGCCCTGTGGTCCAAATCAATTGGTCACATACAGTTTCCATAATTTTTAGGTGGACATATTTTCCAGGAAGTTAAAGCACCTTTCAAAAGCATCTTGAAAATGTTTATACCCCTACGCTTTGTAGATTTTGCTTTTATTTTACAGTTGAATAAACTGCAGCTAGAAGTACGGTCTCCATCTTTTATTTGGCGTGTGCTAAGTGAGTTGGGATCTTCTGGGCCAGCCTGGCTCACAGCCCCGCTTCCCTATCTTGCATGCTCGAACCATTTGAATCTAGCCTGCATCTTCAGCTTAGCTGACTGGCTTGGTGCCTGCCCTCCACCCCACCTGGGTCTCAAACTGAGCCAATCATTTTCTCCCCTGGGAATCTGTGGTCACACAGGCCCCCTATGCCCCAAAGGGCCCTGTAATCCTGAGGGCCCGGTGCTCTGAAGGGCCTCATGCTTGGGGTTTAATGCTCTGCAGGTGCCATCTTCACCTCTTAATAGTTTTAGTTTTGAATCTGTGTTTTGTAAGTGAAGCCTGCTGGGGAAACGGAACACACCGCAGGGGCTCAGCCTCAGCTCACTCATGGTCCTGCCTTCTACAGTCACCCCAGGAGGGGTTTTCAGGCCCCTGCTCCACCACCCCCCCTTGCTGCTCTCCACCCTGCTGGTCTCCCCTGCCCTGCCCCACCACTGCCATCCTTCTATTCCAAAGGTGGTGACAGGGTTGTGTCAGCAGGGGCCCAGGCCCTGGTGCTCTGTGGCATCTTGGGGAGAGGCCTGGTGGCAGCCCCGCTCCCTGCCCTGGGCTGGCAGAGCTCTGGCTTGAGTGCTGATGACTCAGCTGGGGGCCTCTCGACCACCCCTGAGCTATGTACCGAGAGCATGGAGGTTACAATCTCTTGGGGGCCCCCTGTCCATGACGGGTTGTGGCCACAGGTCCATGGGAAGGGGAGTACCTTCCTCACCCTGGTGGGAGCCACATTTGCATTCTGCACTGGGCCCCGCAAATTACGAAGCCCACCCTGTCTGCTGGTCGCTTCACCTAAGGACACACCAACTGGACATCTGTGGGGCTTAAGGCTGCTGAGACCTAAAAAAAAGAAAGAAAAAAGAAAAGAAAACCAGCCTCGATTTAGACAGCTATCTTGCATTGTTTGTCTTTCGAAGGTCTGTTCCCTCTGGCCTCACCTGCCAGTATTCCCAGCCCCAGACAAACGCCTGACTCCAGAAGGTGCTGAGAAAATGTATGGGAACAGAGCTGGAGAAGATCCCGACTTTTCTCTTGTCCCACTCCCTGCCTGATGGCACCAACCGCATCACCTCCCCAGCCCAAAGACTTCAAGCCAAAACACATTACAAGTTAACATTACTAGTTAACGTAACTAGCTAACATTACTAGTTACACTCAATAGCAGCCACCTAGGAAATGGGCCCATTGTCACTTAATGCAGCCCCCATAAATGAACTTGGACGGGGAATACACAGCACTCTAAGGAAGTGGCAGAGCATCCGGAAGTAAAAAACAGCTAACCTACCTGTTTTTATTAAGACATTGAAAATGGGCTGCCAACAGAAGAACAAGACTCAAAGGAAAAATGCAAAAAACAAGGATGTCCGTGGAAAGGCATCCAAATCCATGCAGCCTTCAGTGGGTTGGAAGGACTGAGCTCACCCTGGGTGATCACGGAGGGTGGGCTGCTGTAGTGCAGGGCTTGTCAATGTCAACCACATGCATCTCCAGTCAAGCAGGCTCCTCCTCGACCCGGCCAGAAGGACTCAGGAAAATGGGGAACCAACAAGCTAGGGGGTAAGGAGAATGATGCTATTCCCACACAAGGTAGGAATTCTGTAAATGCTTAAGGCTGCCAGCCACCTGTCGCTTCTAACGCTTTAGCAGTGATGATAATAATGAGAACACAAAGAATGACGGTGGAGTTTTTTTTATTGGTTTTTTACTCTTTGTCAGGCACTGTATTATATCCTTCTCATGCATTATCTCACTCTACCTTTGCCACAAACTTATCCCCTTTATATAGATGAAGAAACTGAGGCTCAGAGAAGCAACTAGCAAATGTGAGACCAGAATTTGCACCCAGGTTGGCTGGAATCCAAAGCCCAAATCTTTCCCCCAGGATATTACTCTGGTTTACTTCAACAATGATTAAAAAAATACTAAGGTGAACAGCTATCATTCATTCACTCCTCACTTTTTGTACAAAGCACTTGATATACGTCATCTCATCTAGTCACTGCATCAACCTTTTGAAGTAGGTACTATGATTACAACTAGATTACCACTAAGAAGAGTGAGGTTCAGAGAGGTTAAGTAACATGCCTACAGTCACACAGCCAGTAAGTGTTCTAGCAAGGACTGGGATCCAGACCTTCCTGGAAGAAAGGCTGGTGCTTTTAGGCATCACACTCTTCTGCCCTATCAGTTGGAGAGGTTTTCAATGCCCTTGCCCACAAGGGAAAGTAGATGAGATCCATTCGGTTCAGATACTGGGGGCAGCTGGCTTGGCAATTTCAGGCCATGTAACTGGGTTCCACCAAAGCTTCCATCCAGCTGGGTCATTGTTGTTGCCCAATCCTGCTACTAGCTTCTCAACTTCCGCCTCTCCAAAAGTACTTTCCTGGGGTCTCCCTCTCCACTACCATATGTGATGTCTGGCAAGGCATACACCTGGCTCCCAGGTGGATGCTATTCCCAAATGAGACATTCTTTCCCATCCCAGAGGTGTCTGGCAGCATGTCACTCTGCCTACTGAGAACTTGTATTAACCAATAATTCCATTCTAGGCATTTGTTTCCAGGGATAGCAAAATGTCTACATAAGTTGCTGTTGTTGGCACCAAGCCAGTGATGGAAATCATGGGCCACCTCCATTTTTTTTTCTCTTCTGTAACTTTGAAAGTACAGCCATCATCTCTTAGGATGTCTACATTTCCTGTGAACCTGGATGCCTTCCTAGATAAGCAACAAAAAGTTTTATAAACACAACTCACCCCCAGGACCAGAGAGTTCTTAATAAACCAGTCCTGGGGTGTGCGTGTGGGTGTGATGAGACCAGAGAGAAAGCCCCAGATGGGGAATGAAGAAAATTTGAAACTTGGTACAAGTTTAATCTTCATTTAGCACCATTTCACTGGTAAAAGGGTAAAATTCACTAAAAGGGTGAATTTGGGCTTTTTTCAAAGTTATTTTACAAGGAAGCAGGAAAATAGTCCCATGTCTGTTTTGCTGGATACTAAAAAAATAAAGTAAAATTAAATTTAAAAGCACTGAAACTTCTCTTCTTTGGGGTTTTCAGGGGATATCTTCCAGGCATTTTTAACATTTAAAGTATAATCCAAAAGATTTTCTTCTGTGGCCAGATGGCCTGGGTTTGATCTCCGCTCTACCTTTTACTAGCTGTATGATTGTGGATAACCTTCCTTTACCCAGGTTCAGCTGCAGTATATGCTAAACGGTAATAATGAAATTTTCCTCATCAGCTGTCAGGAGGAATACATGACTTAGTGCAGGAAGGATGCTTAGAGCAGTTCTCAGACTTGAGCACACATGAGAATCACAGAGGACTTGCTAAAACACAGGCTGCTGAGCCGCAGTCCCCTCAGTTTCTGACTCAGTTCATCTGAGGTGGGGCCTGAGAATTTGCTTTTCTGACACATTCTCAAGTGATGCTGAAGACGCAGGTCCAAGGACCACACTTTGAGAATCAACCGCTCAGAACTGTTGAACAATGCCTGGCACATAAATGCTTGAAAATATTAGCTGTTGTTACAATGATGGCTATTTTTGTCTTCCTTATAGCTGTGAAACAGCCTCCAAGAAAGTTCGCCCGTTGCTTTCCAAGTCTAACAAATATTTCTCAGACCTCCCACCTCAGTCTTTACTTCTTATGGCCACTGAGTTGCTGGATGTTTCCACGTATTTGGATGTTTCCACTTTTCCAGCATCTACCCCTGCCTTCCATCCCTTCCCCCAATGGTTCCCTAAACCTGTCTCCTGCCATTTCCGGCCTAGTCTACTTGGAAGTCACCCAATTTCATCCATAATGGGTTCCTGAAAACACATACCCGTGTGGACCTAGACACTTACATGATATCAGGGGGAGTTCTGTTCCCACAGAGCCAAAAAGGATGATAAAATCCCTAGTTACACCTCATTTTCAGAGCTAGTCTTCAGGTGATATATTTGCAGCATTTGGTACCTACATGTTCCCTCCTTAACAACTGAATGTGTAATAACCTCAGTCCAATGAGGCCGAAGGGTTGCCATTTCCACACACCCATTGATTGCCATCCTTCTCTCAATTATATTAAGATATGTGGTTATCAATTTCAAGACTCATTTTTCCATTTTTCTTCATAAAATTGCAGGAAAGTCCAATAAAAAATATTCAAATAATTGCATAAAATTCAAGTAATTGCCGAGGAGGGCAGCCTGAAGCATCCAGGGTTTCTCCTGGCAGCCCCCAGACTAGCACCTTTCCTCTCCCCTCTCAACAGCCAAGGGGAGCTTTAAGCCACCCCAATGTTCACAGACTCCCCAAGGCCTCTCTTCCAAGTACTGGCCAAATCCAAGATGCAACTTCTAACGACCTTCTCACCTAAAGACATCATCCTCTCCCCTCTTGCTTTTCCTCTCACTGGAGCCCAGCTCCTCTTGTTCAAAGCCCCTCTGTATACTGGCCCCAATTTTACCTTCAAAGCAGAGTATACGGGAATTGTGCCTTACTACTTTCTGCCCACCTAATTATCTCTTTTCCCCTTTTGGGAATCCCGTTTGTTTTAGAAGCCTTCCCAGGTGGATTGAAGATTATTATTATTTAATAATCCTAAAGATTAGTAAGATAATCTTTAAGATTATTATTAATCTTAAATAATAAGATTATTATTAATAATAAAGACTGATAATCTTAAAGAATAGTAAAGATTATACTGGGCCTGTTTTTAAGCCTTTACCATCCACTCAGGGTTTCAGTTAACATGATGCCGTGTGTTCCCTATACGGATGCATCTACCTCCCTGCATTTCAATTTCAAACTCCATGGTGACCAGGATGCTTCCGTGGGTCTCTCCTTCAGCTCCCTGCCACATGCCACATGCCCTTAATGAATCTTCTCTGATAATGATGAGCTAAGGGGAAAGTGGCCTCTTGTGACTGCCACAGATACGAGCAGTAGATGGAAACCTTTACATCGAACATTTACATCATCCGTGCCCCACTGACAAGTATGGTGGCCAAATTTCTCCTTTTCTGAGGTACTATCTTATTCAAAGCCACTGACTACAAACTGAGTCTCTGTATCAAGCGAAACTCTAGCTCCACCAAAAATAATTTAACTTTCTGGGCTTGGGGAAAAGCTTTCGATAGACACAACACAACCAGCAGATGCAGAAGCACAGAAAGTATGATCTGCCACCTCTCCCATCCCCAGGCCCCGGACCACCAAGGCACCTAATCAGGTAAGAGAAAAATGCAGAGCATTTCCTGTCAACCATTTCCAAAGATAAAAGGAACCAATTATCCCGCAGCGCTGTCTCTAGGATATAGAGTTCCTGTCAGAAACCCCAATTTTCCTCCCGGGTGCAATTCAAAACAGACGGAGGAAAAAGGAAAATCAATACTGGAAATGTCAAAGATTTTTCTGGCCTCTGTCTTATGGAAATCTATCTGTGCTTTTGTCAATCAAACAGCCTGTCTTCTCTGTGTGCAGACACAAGATAAGCACCATCTTTCCGCCTGCTCTGCCCCTGCCCTCACCTCGGGTCATTTTCATTATTCTTCACTGAAGACAATCTTTCTGTGAGTCTTTCTTCAAAGCTGCAAAATGAGAATGTTCACTTTCAAAAGCGGAGCCACGGTGATGGCTTTTACAAGTAGCAGTCTCTGGGGTGGGAGGTCTGGGTCCCAGGAGACAAACCTCATTGCTGAGTCCAGATGTCCAGGCGGTGGGG
>NW_006776752.1:59458-82909 GCF_000442215.2 Lipotes vexillifer
GGGGGCGGGGCGCGGGTGGCCATCTCATCCTCCACACGGAGGAACCCAGTCCTCACCTTCCCCAACAGCCACGTCCATGGCATTTGGGTCTTACCTTTCCACTCCCCTGGCTCTGTTCCTCACTTGTCCCCAGACCTTCCTCCCTCCTCCTTGCTGGAGGAATGTTCTTTCTGGAGCCCATTCTGACTTTCCCTCTTGAAACTACATCCGATAGTTGAGTGTGAAGGCTGAGGTCACCTCTATCAGCCTTGCCTCCTGGATTTCCCTCTTCATCTGAAAAGCTCTTCTTGGTGTGGCTTTGAAACCAGCCCATTTTCAAGGGCGCCTAGCGAAGGACTTTCCAAACCTGAGTCTCTCTTGAACCACCTTCACCACTTGGTCACAGCCAGGGCCACATACACTATTATTCTTTGTATACTACTTTTCTTCAATCAATCCACTTTTTGAAAACATAAATATGTTTATAAAAGAAACCACAGCAACACCATTTACCATAAGTAGAATGTAACTCAAGGATCAACTCAATGTCAACAAAATGTTATGTAATCCTAATTAGACATTGCTTCTAGCTGAAGACGCTAATTTTGAAACCTGCTCTCTCTTCCTTAAACAAGAGAGATCACCAAGTCTTGCAGAAGTGTAACAGACACAAGGGCGCAAACGAAGACTCTCCCTGGCACGATCAGAAGTGCTAAAGGAAAATAAGGAAGGGAAACACCACAAAGGCAAATGTTATTTAATACCATTGTGTGCAACTCCTAAAATCTCTCATGTATCTGTGGTGGGCAGCCCCTCCCTCTCTCCCAATAAAGTTTATTGAGCATCTACTATGTGCTAGGTAATTTCTAGGGACTGGAGAACCAAATACATTTTTAAAAAGGCTCTGTGCCCCCATTAGACTTAAAACCTACATTTTAATAAACAGTGTCTAGGATAGGCTTTTCTCCAGTCTAGCACCTTAAACTAAGGAAAAACCCAGATTCAAAACTGTGAAAACCAGTTCATACCCCACACCCGCAGAAAGAGACTCAACATTCACCAAGCAGTTTCTCCAATTAAGCACTCGATAAAAAAATGACATGTGGTTACCAGCTGTTAAGTGTCTGGCATACTTTGTAAGCAGCACTTACTGCCCCCCAAACCTCAGGGCTTTCCAGATAAATAAATCCCCACCCAAATGCCCTCCCCCACCCATCCGAGGGGTAGCCCCCAAAGCCAAGACATGACTGACATTTCAAACTTGACTGAAACCACACAGAACCCTGTCTATTTTAAATGTCAATGAGGAAGGCAGCTGGGCTGGCAGGTTTCACCAGGACGGACTGAAAAACCACTTCTCTGTAGTTGGATTTAAAACTCAATCACTAGAGACAGCAAGAGAAGAGAGTGAGGACAAGACTGACCTTTGAGTCAAGGGCAACTGAAATGATTCACATTTGTGACTAATTATCCCTTTTTAAATCTTTGTTTGTCTCTCCCTGGACAGGGGTTTTCTTTCAAGCAGCTGAGACATTTGACCTGATTGAATTCCAGGCTTCTGTTGGGTCTTGCTTTGTCCAGATATAGAGTGGCCAAGTGGTCGTTTTCTGGCGTGTGTGGGTGTGTGTGTGCATGTGAGAGAGAAACAACTGACATTTGTCATTCTTTTAAAGTGCACATAAAAGTTTAAGCTTCCTGATTTATGGAAAGAAAATGGAAGGATGCCTGTGTTGTTTTTAAAAGCTAAAAACTCTTTAAACTGTCTTAAAAGTATGCTCACCTGGGATACAGAATAATATCACCAACCCGAAACCAATTTATTATGGATTTTTATGTCACCTTCCCGTTAAAAGGGATGGATTACACTTTAGAATAATAAATATGTATACAGTTAACCCTTGAACAACGTGAGGGGTTAGGGGCACCAACCCTCCGTGTAGTCGAGAATCTGCATATAATTTATAGTTGACCCTCCGTATCTGAGGGTTTTTTGTATCCACAGATAAAACCAACCATGGATACTGCAGTACTATAGTACTGACTATTGAAAAAATCTGTGTGGGGACTTCCCACCACGTGTCTTTGGATGGAGTCAGGAAGGCATCTCGTGTCAGTGGATTAGAAACCATCCTGACTGCACCTGGAATCTTGAACTCATTAGCTGCATAACAACAGTGTCTAGACAAGAGGGATGTTAGCTTATCTGATTCAATTCTATCTTTAACAGAACAGACCGAGAGGCTTAGTGACAAGAAAGAACTTGGCTAAAGGGACATAGCATTACACTCACTTAGGTACCATACACGGAGTGGGAGGGAATGGCACTAGGAAAGCAGTTCTCAGAGTGTGGTTTGGGGTCCCCTGAGGGATCACCCAGACCTTTTCCACATGGTCAAAACGATTTCCTTAACAACGCTAAGCTGTTATTTGCCTTGCATCCTCCGTTGAGTGTACTGTCGAATTTTCCAGAGACTAGGTGCAATATTTTCCAGACGGGCAATATCACAATAGACTGACTATGAAGCAGATATGAGAATCCAGTCTGCAGGCAGAGATTTGCAGACATATAAAACAATACCACTCTCCTATCCTTTTATTTTCAGAAAGTTATTTTTCATAAAAATGCCATTTATGCTAACATGTAGTAGGTTTATTATTTGAATGAATTAAGGCACACAGTAAATTTTCTCGGGCTTAATTTCTAATATGGTGAAAATACATAGAGATGACCCAAATAAATGATCATTTTTAAGAGCGTAACGGGGTCCTTGAGACCAAAAAGCCTGAGAACCGCTGCCTGAGGTTATAGTCCCCATAAGAGCAGGGACCACGCTTGCCCTGTACGCCTCCACTGCCAAAGCACTGCAGTGCCCGGCACGCAGTAGGGCTGCACTGCAATGCCCAGCACGTAGTAGGAACTCAGGATACATAATTTTGGATGTTGAAGGCATGTCCAGGTGTACAGTATCAGTCACTCCTTTAGGTACATGTACCCACGTGCACAATATAACACAAGCTCAGACCCACACAGCTTACCTGAAAATAGTCTGTAATGAACGATCCAAGTTCACTCTTCAGCAGCCTCCTGGAAAGAGAGAAAAACTGTCAAGCAGCCCTTGATGCTATAGCTCCTGGAGTTCACAGATGCTTGGTGAATTGCCGTGCTCACCAGTGGCACAGGGGCCGAGGCCGGGCCTGAGCCGGAAGTGTGCTTTCCTAGGCCCCAGTAGTACCCCCCCCCCACCAAGGTCATTAGGGAATTGGGGCGGATGGAACTCCTAGAAGGCATCTGCTCCTTAGTTCACTTTTACAGATAAAGCATCTCAAGAGGGCAGCCACAGGAGATGCCAATTCTAACAGAGGTGGAGGCAGGCAGGGGCACCTGGCTTCATGTGCAGCAAAAAATAAGGAAGAGAAAGGCCATGGTTTTGTAATTCCCCCTCATTTGCAGACTTTACGGTTTAAAATGCATTTTTCATACATTCTTCACCCAAGGATTGTAAAGTATGTGTGCATGTTGGGGAGCAATTATTATCTCTCGTGCATAGATAAAGAAATTGAGGCTCAGAGAGGTCTCCCATATAAGTCAGTGGCAGAGTGAAGATTCAAACCCAGACCTTCTGCAAATTCAACATCTCTTTGCATAACCCTACCCAGTCTCGCCTCCAAATCCATCGGAGACATTGAGCTTGGTGCCATGGTTTCGGTGCCTTTACTGCCCATCCCAAAGGGACTTAAAAGTCCTTCAAAGGAGAACAGATGGATTTTATTTATCCAGCACAAACATTTATTCAGCTGCTCTTTATGAGCCAGACGTTGTTCTAGCACCAGGCTTGCAGAAGTGAACAAGACAGGCGAGGTCTCTGCTCTCAAGGAGCTTACATCCTTGGGGGCAGGGGTGTGGAGAGCTAGCAGGTTAACCGATGCACTCCGGAGGTAAGTGCAAAGAACCTTAAGTGCTTAAAAAATAAAAATAAAAAATGGCGGTATTGGCACCAGATCTCCTTCTCCCTGAGAGAAATCATGGGACTATCCCTACTGCTGTTTCCTTAATTTGATCCGAATAAGGTGAGGAAGCTAAAACCAAGAATCCAGGAAAAAAAGTCTTCAGGACTTCCAATAATTTCATTTACGCATCCCACCGGACACGGTTACTAAAGAGCAAACACTCAAGCTTCTGACAACACCTGCTGGGTTTTAACTCCTGAAAAAATGCATTCTCACGTGTCGCTGTAGGATAAACAGGAAGTTACAACAAGATGCCACAATGTGCAGAAGATAGACACAGTAAGACTGAGTCATAAGAAGAAGAAACATCCATGACCTAAATTTCTGCACCAGAAAGAGCCCTGGAAAGCTGAAAACTCATGCTGAGCAAGGAAGATACCTTCCTTTTGCCAGGACAGAAAATGTATCTGTGGTGGACACTGCATTTTGAGATCCAAGTGAATGGCAGGCTCTCAGAAGGCCATCCCATCCACAGAACCCAGGGGTTCACCCAGATGTGGGTGGGTCTGACAGAGACAGGGGAGCCTTCATCGGTCACTGGGCCAAGAGCAGGTGGGTCACGGCTGGTCTTCGAGGCCAGAGGTGTCGCTCAGACGGGACACAGAAATCAAGTGGGCAGCCCCAGAGGGAGGCCCGGAAACAGGAAGAGGAAGGGAGGCTGCTTCTGGCTGCTGGAAAGAGAAGCACCTCCCAACAAAGTCTTCATGGCCACTGGGAAGTCTCAAAACCATAGGTGAAGAAGCCAAGCTGCATCAAAAAGTAGAAAACCAGGGCTTCCCTGGTGGCGCAGTGGTTGAGAGTCCGCCTGCCGATGCAGGGGACGCGGGTTCGTGCCCCGGTCCGGGAAGATCCCACATGCCGCGGAGCGGCTGGGCCCGTGAGCCATGGCCGCTGAGCCTGCGCGTCCGGAGCCTGTGCTCCGCAACGTGAGAGGCCACAGCAGTGAGAGGCCCGCGTACCGCAAAAAAAAAAAAAGTGGAAAAACAAATCCTCATAATGGGCTACTACTAACAGAGTTTCTTAAGCATTATCTCGGGCACTTACAATGTTAAGGGGTCAACACGGTTCTGCGACTAAAATGCAGGCTATGGAATTGGTGTCCCGAGGAAGCCACGCTGGGAGGACACTGTGTTCATGTAGACGCTTCAGGTAAAATGGAAAGAGAGACAGAGGTCGTCAGTACAGGTAAGCCTTCAGGGTCAAGAGCTATGGAAACCTACTTGGAGCAAGGCGGAGGAGTAACAATCGTGAACTGGGGCTGGACGTGATTAGACAGGTGGTTCCCCGGGAGCATCGTGATGCGCCACAACTGAGGAATCCAAGGGATCTCCTCCCCTACCTACCAGGGAGGGAGGAAAGGCTGCAGACTGCAGTGACAGGAACGGTACATCACCCTTAAGTTACAGCCGGGACTGCAGCAAGCCCCGGCCAAGGCCACAATTCTGCAGAGCGTTACAGGAAGACAAAGCTTGAGGTAGAAATCAGCTGATAAAGGAGCAGAGATTAAAGAGTGAACTTGTTGCAACTGCCAAGACAAAGGCACAGCAAAAAGGACCCAGAAGCTAGCAGCAGGCATACCAGGGGCAGCAAGATGGTGATGGATAAGAATAAAGAGGCAGGCTATGAAGAGGTGCTCCCACCACACTGATAAGAGTGGTCCTCAGTCCTTTACTGAAGCGGAACCAGACACAGGTGTGGCAATCTGCTTTGTATATGTTAAATGTAATAGACTATAACCAGGTATTGTTAAGAGAATTCCATGTTCAAAACCCTCTCTACTAGGTATTGTTGTACAGAATTATCAGAACAGAATAGACCCTAGCTGATCATTTAAGTCAACATTCCATTGTCCTGGGTGGGTAAGTCAGTAAGCTACCCTGTTCCTTACAAAATCCTGTCTTATTTCTGTCTGCATATGTTACGAGTTAGACAAGGTCAATACATACATGTACAGCACTTCCGCTGCGGTGAAATATGGAATCAACGTAAATGTGCACCAATAAAGTGCTCATAAAAACCTGGTTCATTCGTACAATGAAGTTCTAAGTAGCCATAAAAAAAAAAAAGGGAATAAGGAAGTGCTCTTAAGTAATGATACGAAAATATCTACATTACGTTAAGTCAAAAAGAAGCAAGATGCAGAGCAGTGTGTATAATGTGCTACCTTGTGAGAACGGAAGAGAAAATATATGTATTTTTTATTTACACGAGAGCAACAAATTCACTTGTCAAATCTGCTCTAACTTGCTGTTCTGTCATAACTATGATTTGGTTTCCAAGAGGCCCTTTGAACTGAAATATACAGTACCTGGATTTTTATTTTTCAGTATCTTGATTTTTTTTTTTTTTTTTTTTTTTTTTTTTTTTTTTTTGCGATACGCGGACCTCTCACCGTTGCGGCCTCTCCCGTTGCGGAGCACAGGCTCCGGACGCGCAGGCTCGGCGGCCATGGCTCACGGGCCCAGCCGCTCCGCGGCACGTGGGATCTTCCCGGACCGGGGCACGAACCCGCGTCCCCTGCATCGGCAGGCGGACTCCCAACCACTGCGCCACCAGGGAAGCCCCAGTATCTTGATTTTTAAACACACAAAACACACGTGCATTTTCAAAATTATATGTAGACGCACTGGGTTGTGTCTCCTCCTCTCCATCCTCCCAAGTAGGAGGCTGGAGAAGGTTGAAGCTGTTACTGGAAATTAAGTAGGGCAACAAAACACTTGAGCAAACTTTATCCCCTGAAGTTGGGAAACGCTGTGCTAGAGACACCAAACCACCTCGTTAGACCCTAGTCTGTGGACCTCGTATAAAGTGTCAAGTATCCCCCGCTGCTTCTCCACAAATATTCCTCATATATGCGTAAAGAAGCTCTGGAAGAATAGCCAATGAACTACTGTAATAAAAGTTATCTTTGGCAGGGGAGTAGGAGCTGGGTTTCTGGAGTACAAGGCAGGGAGATTCTTCAATGTATATCTCATTGTATATGTAAATTTTTAGTACACTGTGAACACTTTCTACTCAAAAACATTAAAAAATTTTTTTTGAATTAACAATAACCACCATCAGGGTTACCAACAGATGGCTTGAGGCCGAGAAGGAATTGTGGGAGTGCGTTCCCACATCAAGGGCACAATATCAGGAAGCAGACTGTCCTAGGGGAACAGAGAATCCCACAAGTCCTGAGAATCTGCCAATGCAAACCCACCCCAGGCTGGTAACCCAAGAACTTAATGCAGAGAGAAGGGGGTGAGGAGAGGACAGAGCTGGCTCAGCCAAGCTGAGAACAGTCTGCCGCTGAGTCACAGTGCGAGATCCACCATCTATTTCTATACTCTGTGTTTACTCTGCTTGCACTTGGATTACAAGGAAAGGGTACTTCTCAAAAACTCTACCCTGGTCTTAGCTGAACTGAGAGAAAGGGATTTTCCACCCCTCTGCCTTGAGGTACCATCTCCAGGGGGAACTCATCAGTAGCTTCCCTCCAAAACAGGAACGGGGGACTGATAGAACATCGGGACCCCGTGAGTTAATTAATTGAATCACAAACGTCTACTGAAAACCTACTCTGTGTCAGATGTGGTGTGAGGTGCTAGGAAGAGCTCAGACAATGACTCCTGCCCATCGGGACCCCTCTCCCAGGAGACAGGGGTACCATCTCGTCCAAAAAATGGAAAGTTTCAAGGCATTAGGGATGCACAGACCTAAATTCACAGAGGGACCACTCACCCTATAACCTTCCTCACTACATTTGCCAGTTTAGCTTGTAAAGCACGAGAAAGAAGAGAAAAGCAGAAGAAAGACAACAGAATCGAAGAGCCCGTGCCTTGTGGTTCCCTAGATACGGAAGAGATGGAAATCCTGATTCCCAAAACCTAGGACATATGTTCCTCCTGGGCACAGAGGCACAGAACCCGGCAGCCTTCCTTCCACTTTTTCCATCCTTTCCTAGGGTCTCTTCCCAGGAAACAGGGAAGTTATTACATATTGGAGCAAATAATAATAATAAACAAAAATCAAATTGCTCCTAGGATGGAGCCTAGCTTTTTTTCCCAATTGAAGTTTACTGAGCACTTACTAAGTGCCAGTCACCATTGTCAACAACGTATATGTATTTCCTCATTTAAGCGTAAAACGAAACCGCTTTTTATACACAAGAAAATGGAACTGCAGAGGTTACTGAGGAGGGCATGCAGCAAGCTCAGGATGGAGAGGAGAGAAGTCTCACTGAATGTGAGGGTCTGGAAGCAGCCGCCTGGGTCTGAAGCCTGTGGTCAGCAGTAACCTTTGCAAGTTAACTGTACAGTTTAGTCCCTTGTAACTGTTTCCTCAAGTGGAATTTGGGGATAGTAAGGGTAGCCACTCCACAGGATTATTGCAAGGGCTAAACGAATTAATCCTTGAACGGTGAGTTCCTAGAACAGTGCCCGGCATACAGCAAGGCTCGGCAAGTGTCACTACCACCATCATCACCACCATCATGACCATGATCACCACCACCACCATCACCACCATCACCACCACCAGCACCACCACCAGCACCATCATCACCACCACCACCACCATCACCATCATCACCACCACCACCACCAGCACCATCATCACCACCATCACCACCACCAGCACCACCACCAGCACCATCACCACCACCACCACCACCACCACCACCATCACCACCACCACCACCACCACCATCACCACCACCACCACCACCACCATCATCACCACCATCACCACCACCACCACCAGCACCATCATCACCACCAGCACCACCACCAGCACCACCACCAGCACCATCATCACCACCACCACCACCACCACCACCATCATCACCACCACCACCACCACCACCACCATCACCACCACCACCACTATCACCATCACCACCATCGTCACCACCATCATCATCACCACCATCACCACCATCAGCCATTGAGCTAGAAAGAGAAGGAAGTGGGGACCTGAGAGTAATGGGAAGTGAATGCTTATGTGGGACTCAACCCAAAAGGGAAATGGGGCATGAAGTTCAGTCAGAAGCCAAAAGGGCAGTAATAAGGAGAAATGAGGAACCACTCACATGTTGATCTGTACTATCTCACCCCCTTTTCCTCCAGGCTGACTGGGTGAGACACCACCCCAGATGACAGGATTTCCTGTTATTTTACAGACCGTCATCTCACCCCGCACCATCTTGTCAACTCAACTTCCCACTTCTGTGGGCTTGAAGGTAAACGAGATACAGCCCAAGCTGGATTCTAGCTGGTTATGAGGTACAGGGAGGACCAGATGGCATGGAGTGGCAGAAATGATGTAGACAAATCACCTTAGATGTGAGCCACAATCTCTCTTGTGCACAGGGAAAGCCCCAAGGCAGCAAAATCCCAAAGGATAATGAAACAGCTTGGAGACAGGTGCCACAGGGCTAAAGTTTAGCCAGCACGAGTGGGGAAACCAGATCAGTTGTGAAGTGTCTCTGTGCCATTTGGCAATCAGGGGCTGCCGCAAGTACCCAGGCCTTTTGGTGGGATCTAGCCAGATCGCCTCATGGTCTAGGAACAGCAGGGGGCCTCAGGGTCCTGTGCCTGACACTGTAGCTCGTCAGTCAGTGCCTGTCCAACCTGATCATTAAATCCTGCTGAGATCACACACCTCGCTTCTGCAATAGGACACGTTTCAAGGAGGTGGCGTCTTTTAAAGCAGTAACACGGGGAAACATCCCTTTCCTCTGCTGGCCCATTCTATGGGGGCCCATCGGAGGTTGTGTGCATAACTCAGATAAAATTCTAGGATTCTCACACCTCTCTGTTTTCTGCACCCCAGTGGGTGGCAGTGGGGACAGTGAAAAAGATGGAGAAAACCAACAAAAAGCATTTCCAGAGCTCCTAATTATGTCACATGTACTATGCTAAGCAGATGGCACAAAGCATCTTGAATTCTCCAGTAGCCTCTAAGGTAGGAATTTATTTTGCAGGTGAGGCGACTGTTGCTCAGAGCCTTCCCTGAGGCCATACACTGGTAGATCCCAACTCAAACAGAGGCCCACCTGAACATCAGGCAGTGGTACCCCCATCCCCACAGGGGCAGGCAGGTAAGGTGAGTGAGGGAAGCAGACGGGCACAGACAGTTGGGGCTGCAGCAAACTCCACTGAAGCCAGCAGCCAGGCCTCGCTCCCACTGACCAGTTCCAGATGCAGCGTTGCCCGATGTAGACTTTCCAGAGAGGCCTGGATCTTTAGGTGGGATGTCCAGATTTCCAAACACTGTGCAGGCCGACCACTTCATGGGCCAACCCCAGAACTATTCTTCCTGCCCCCAGAGATGAGTCTGTTTCTCAACTAGAGCAGACATAAGGTATCAACACACGGCCAGGCAGAGCGACCTGGGCCAAAAAGAGAAGTTCTCGCCTGCAGGCCTCCCAAACGAGGGTCCTCAGAAGACAGTGCCCCACTCATTTGATGATCTGTTCATGAATCTACATCCAGGAGCATCAGGCCTAAATCTGGACAATGCCAGGCATGTGCCTCTTGCAGCCCACTTACTGTGTGTTGAGGAACATGGGAGGCTCAAGCTCAAGTCCCAGGTCAGCTACTAACTAGCTCTGCGACTCTGGGCAAGTTGTTCCAGTCCTCTACTTCCTCATCTGTAAGATAGGGATACAGTGGCACCCGGCTCATAGGGGTGTGGTGAGTTTTACAAGAGTTAACACACAGAGCCCGGCACGCACTAAATAAATGTTCTGCTGACGCCTACTGTTATTATTACCGCACAGAATCTTGACTCACACTGGTCCCTTCTGCCAGCCTGTGGGTTCCATCCGGCCTCTCCTCTCCACTCCTCCCCTCCCAGCTCTGCCCGCAGCTGTGGGTCCCAGTACAGTCAACAGACTCCCTCACAGAGCTGGAAGCATCTGAGGTGGAGCTCCCTTCCGGGCTTCAGACAGCCAACTGACTCAGAACCAGGACGTTTCAACTCCGACCTGTCAGAGACCGAGCTCAATTCTTGGAACCTCCTCTTTCCTTGAAAATCTCTGGGGTTTCCTTCATGACACCTCCCTCCCAACAAGAACAGAAGCAGGGTGGTTGGAGAGAGAAGGAAAATGTGAGTTTCCTGCCTCGGGCCAGCTGCAGATAACTCATCTCTGGTTTCCGGAAACCTCATCTCTGAGCATTTATTTCTGCTGGGAAAATAAAAAAAAACAAACAAACCCAGTAAGAAGGAGGGGTGAAAGAGTATGGAGAGAGTAGTGGCAAGATCTTTACATCCTCTCTTGCCCTTTCTACCTGATTCCCACCTGTTCATCCTGCAGATTTCAAAGGAGGCATGGCTCTCGCCCAAATTTAATCATGTGCCCAGCCCCTCACATTCCCCAACACTCTGGGTTCTGCTACCACCCAACTTAGAACATCATATGATAACTGCCTATTCAGTTCCCCACTCTCACTCTGCCAAGGTCAAGAACAACCCACCTCAGTGGCTGCCCCAGAACCTGGCCCAGTACCTGGCAGAATCCACAAATATTCACTGATTAAATGAAGAAAAGCATCAGTGACCCCTCCCTCTACACGTACCCCCACCACCACTCCCACCAGCCAACCAAAAAGTGAAAGCACTTTTAAGAAACTACCTGCGTACGTTCTTATAAGAACCAGTACAAATAAATCATGGCTTTCTCACGCTTTCCTAACTTTCTATCATCAGTGGAATAGTTGCCAAAAGGCATGTTTAGCAAGAGCATGCTTCTGTGTCAGAGTTTGGCCACTCTTGTTCCTGGGAAAGCTCGTGAAGCCCAAACCTCTAACAGAGACTTGTGCCCACTGCCAAAATGCAGCCACATTAGAATTGAGGCTGGAGAGGGGCGTTCAAAACCACACTGATGCCCCATAGAGAATTTAAACCAAGAAGACACTCAGGTCCAGCCCACACCAGTGCAGATGGACACTCAGGGCAGGCAGAATAGTAGATTGTGATGACGAGGGATTTCACTAGAATATGTCTATTCTGAGGGGTGATTTTCAATAGAAAAGATTCTGATTTATGGTCTTCATATTGACAGACCATGAGCCCTGACTTTAATTTGGGGAAAAGTGGCCACTTGATTGAGGTGTGACATTCCTGATGAATTTGTTCTTAAAAGGTCTCCACACCTAAATAGACATTTCTCCAAAGAAGACAAACAGATGGCCAAGAAGCATATGAAAAGCTGCTCAACATCACTGATTATTAGAGAAATGCAAATCAAAACTACAATGAGGCATCACCTCACACCAGTTAGAATGGGCATCATCAGAAAATCTACAAACAACATATGCTGGAGAGGGTGTGGAGAAAAGGGAACCCTCTTGCACAGTTGGTGAGAATGTAAATTCATACAGCCACTATGGAGAACAGTATGGAGATTCCTTAAAAAACTAAAAATAGAATTACCGTATGATCCAGCAATCCCGCTACTGGGCATATACCCAGAGAAAACCATAATTCAAAAAGACACATGCACCCCAATGTTCATTGCAGCACTCTTTACAATAGCCAGGTTATGGAAACAACCTAAATGCCCATCGACAGACGAATGGATAAAGAAGATGTGGTACATGTATACAATGGAATACTACTCAGCCATAAAAAGGAACGAAACTGGGTCATTTGTTGAGACGTGGATGGATCTAGAGACTGTCATACAGAGTGAAGTAAGTCAGGAAGAGAAAAACAAATATCGTGTATTAACGCATATATGTGGAACCTAGAAAAATGGTACAGATGAACCGGTTTGCAGGGCAGAAATTGAGACACAGATGTAGAGAACAAACGTATGGACACCAAGCGGGGAAAGCGGTGGCGGGGGGTGGTGGTGGTGTGATGAATTGGACGATTGGGATTGACATGTATGCACTGATGTAGATAAAATGGATGACTAATGAGAACCTGCTGTATAAAATAAATAAATTAAATTAAATTAAAAAAAACAAAATTAATGAGGAAATAAATGCTAATGAGAAATGGGGTTAAGATCATGTGGAGTTAGATGACAAAAATCCTATATCCTGGCTTCTGCATCAGGAGGTAAACTGGCTCACTGTGAGCAAAAGTTGTTTTTAAATTAATATTTAAGAAAAAGCATGAAATTTCAGACTGCTAATTTTACCATAATTACCATGCATGTTATCATAAATGTCCTTATTTTTTTAACCTGTTTAATTTATTATTTTTGTAAAAAATCTTTCAGTAAATTTGGTGATCCAGAAATATGTGCAATTAACAGCAAAGGTGTTAGTGAAGGACTCTTAGCTCCATCCACAGGGTGTGAACAATGTATCAGTAGCATATTCTGTTATGTTCTTTCAACAGCTATATAAATATACCAGTGAGATTAGACCACCACTTCCAGGGCTGTGTTCAGAAGCATATCTGTTCTTGGCAATAATAATGGGTAGCGTAAGAACCACATTTCCATTGTTAGCTTGAGGAACACTATATAAGGAATTTTCTTGTTTTCTAAAACACGTAATATACACAAGCATATTGTATCCTTTAAGTTGCTAATTAATGTCGACACAAGTGCATGGAAAAGCATTATCTCTGTACCTCCAACAATTTTCATTTCAATCAAAATGTAAACTATGGCTGGACACTTTCCAGTCTTTTTTTCAAAAAAAGAAAAAGGTCTCCGCATCCTTCTCTTGATCTAGTAATTTGTTTTAGAAGTTGAACACCCTTAGTCCAGAGTCCTTCCTCAGAGACACCCCAAAGTCTATCTACTTATGTTTAAACTGAAGTTCATTTTTAAGACATGGAGACACGTCTTAGAAGAAAAAATCAATTGTTTGTAACGACTGCATTTCAGAACCCAGTTATATAAAACTTACCTTCCCGGTCATCCTTTGCATTGGCTAATATTTACACGAATTCATATTTCCCAGGGAACACACTAACTCCACAGTTAGAAAGATGACCAGGGCTGGCTGGGGTGACCCGGGAAAGCTGATTTAGGCTTTGACATTGGACTTGGATAATCCATCAACGTTTATTACTGTCTGGCTGGAGTAGAATGAAGAACTGAGAGAGTCATTTCCTCTTGTTCTTTCCTCTGAAGAAAGGAGAAACAGCTGGCTCTCCTTGTAAGAACTTAGCCTCACCCACACTTCCAGGCCAGCACATTCTTGGAAGGGCCTGTCCTGGACCTCTCTAGTTCAAAGTCAGCTCACCTCATCCAAACAGCTAGAGAACTTTGTATACAGTACTGTTTATGGGGCAATTCATCACACCGCCCTGTGCTCTCACGCATGGTACTCAGCCAGCATTTACCACTTTATTATTGCTCAATTTTCATAATAGGAATAATAATGGCTAACATCTATTCGGCACCGGATCTTGTAATAATGACAATTTTAGCATTATCTCAGACCTCCCAATCACTATGAAGTTCATGTCATTATTATCCCCATTTCATAAAAGAAAAAACAGAGATTGATAAATGAAGTAACTTGCCCATGTCACACAGCTGATCTAATTTTGATCCCTAGTCTCTCTGAATCCAAAAGCCACTCTCTTAACAAGTTAAACAATTCTCTTGAATCTGGCAGGGATCTTCTTGCACATAGAACTGTCATAATTGATTGAAAAACGTGGGTTCACTTTATTTAACTTGGGACGACCAGGTCATACATATGCCTGGGATGTGTTTCATGTTCTCAGTTATACTCTGAGTGTCTGTGCTAGGAAAGCCCATCTCGTTCTAACCACCATCCTAAAGAAGGACAGAGGGTAGACGGTCCAGGACATGGTCATCGAAGCTCTGGTTTTTGACAGCTTTGAGTTATTCTGGGCTCAATTCATATCCAGGCAATTAGTTTCAAACCCCAACCATATGTGTTTCTCACTAGCCCGAAAATTGCTCAAAACATAGAAAGGAACATCCAACAGCCCCCACTAAACCCAATACTGGAAAGGAGTGTTGGAGGAGTGATGTGATCCTTGGAGGGGTATTAAGAATCACAGCACATGGTAGAGATGGAGTCCCGGAGGCCTTGGGAAAGGAACAATGGCAGAAAGAAAGATCAAGACCATTGGCTTAACACTTCTTCCAGCCTAGAACCTCTCCCTCTGACACTATGATATAGCGCAAAGAGCACAGATTCCACTGGGGACTGAATTGTGTCCCCTCACCCGCCAAATTCATATGTTGAAGCCCTACACCCACAATGTGACACTATTAGGAGATGGGGCCTTTGGGAAGTACTTAGGTTCTGATGAGGTCATGAAGGTAGGACCCTCAACACTCATGTTGGGATTAGCATCCTTATAAGAAGGGACACCAGAGAGCTTGCTTTCTCCCCATCGCGTACACAAAGAGGCCGTGCGAGGACACAGCAAGATGGCGGACAGGAAGAGAGCTCTCACCAGGAACCCAATCTGCCAGCACCTCGACCTTGGACTTCCCAGTTTCCAGAACAGTGAGAAATAAACATCTATCGTTTAAGCCTCCCAGTCTATGGTTACAAAAACCATTCGGCAGCCTGAGCAAACTAACATAGGTGCCTACGTCAGACAGGGGTTCACATCCTGACTCTATCGTTCATAGCTGCGTGACCTTGGAAAAGCTATTTTGTTTCTCTTGCCCATCATTTTGTGGATAAACTATGCACTGAGAACAATGATTGTCTCTCAGGGCTGTGAGGAGGGCTGAATATGATGTATGTGAAAGGTGCCTGGCACTTTTCCTGGCACCTCCATCCATGTCAGTTCCCTTCTCCCCCACTTGGGTGTCCTTAGCGCCAGAATCTGGGACACGACACCCCATCAGCGATGCCGCCCCATGTATGCTATGGCCGATCTCATAAATGGGCAGCCCGTTGGTCAAATTCAGCCCACAGATGTGTTTTGTTTGGCCTGTACCAATGTTTGGGGACATTTGGATTACTTATCAACATTTAAAAGACAAAATTTCACATAAAAATCTCAATTTCTGGTTCTTCTTGAGAAATAAGATGGTATGTCACTGGACCTGCATTGTTCTGGGCAGGGGGAGATCCCCTTGGACAGAGGGTGAGCTCTCCCCTCCACTCTCCAGGCCGGCTTCACCCACTTAGACCTGCTGGGTACCTGCGGGCTTCTGAGTGAGCAGCCCGGGGTTAACAGGGCTGTTGAAATCTAGCGTGGCCCGTATTTTTCCTAGCTGCCCACAAAGGTTTTAAGTACAATTTCAGGATCAGTCCCCTGATGTGAGGAACAATTAGCACGTTCCTGAGCCACCGTTTTATTTATTTATACATCTATTGTGAGCTAAGGGACGTTCACGGAAAAGACCGAGATCTTAGTTCTTGGAGTAAAATTCAGCTCTTGCAAGCTGGGGGGTTGGCCGACCCAGCTTTGCCCTTGTCACTCAACATCTCAGGGCCTCAGTTTCCTCCTCTGTAAAAGGAGGGCTTGGGTGAGATGATCTCTATTGTCTCTTCCCATATTTGTGTAATTATTAGGCGAAATTCAAGTGCCTGGCTAGAAATTTAACACAACTCTGTTTGCTTCCAAGCTCTAAACGTTTTAATGAAAGCAGAGCTCTTAAAACACCTCACTGACCCTTAACACAGGTCTTAACTAAATGTAAACAAGACCTGAATAATGGCCTTTTTTAATGTTCTGCCCATTCCAGGGTTAGGTCTTCACCCTTGATGTTCTGCACTTAACACACCCAAGAGGAATGAACACCAGGGCATTAAAAGACCTGATGTTCAACCTCCTATCCCGGGAGACCTTGGGGCTCTAGGCCCTGCTTGCCTCTCTGCCCTCATTTCACCAAAACACAAACCCAACCGCACCACCACCCAACCTCCAGTACTCTGCGCACGTGGGCCTTCTTTCAGTTCCCTGCTCATTGCTACCACTGGACCTTTGCACGTGCAGTTGCCCCCACCTGGAGCCCTCTTCATCCAGTTATTTCCCACCGATCCTTCGGATGACAGCACAAGTATCACATCATCATTCCTGGCCTCCTTGGCAAGATCAAGTCCTACTAACATACACTTTCATCACATCAGCTGTGTTGTAGTAGCCGTCACAGGTGCATAATATTACATTTTACATATGTGATCAGTTGACTAATGATTATCTCCTCAACTGAATATAAATTTCAGGAGAGCAGGGGCCACATCTGTCTTTGCTCATTGTTGTTTTTCCAGTGCCTGGCTAATAGGGAGGCACTCATATATTTGATGAATGAATGAACAAGTAGTGGACACTACTGGGAAGATTCTTGAAGACATTAAACTCCTCAAGGACCATGTCTTATTGAGGGTTTCATCACCAAAACCTAACAGCAATGACAGTAACGATGATGATAAGAGCTCCAAGTACCAAATACTTGGTGTGTTCCAACCCTGTTCTTACAGACTATTTACATAGTAACTTAATAACTCACAAGAATCTTGTGCATTGGAAGTAGGTGCATTTCCTATCTCTGTTTCACAGAAGAGGAAACCAAGGCACAAAGAAGTTGGCAAGCTACTTAGTAAAAGGAAGAATAGTAATAAAATCCCAAGCAGTCTGCTACCAACTGCTAGGCCATCCTGGCCTAATATGGCACCTACTAATCAAGCAGGGCACAAGAAATGTTTACAGAATAAATGGCAGCTACCAGATGTCAACCCTCTACCCCAGTGACCCAAACATACATTATATACATGGACAAATGGATGAGTCCTCTCTGGAGCAGAAGTCTAGAGAGATAAGGGCCTCAGAACTTAACAGTTACAAGAGTCTCATTAAAGCCAACAGAAGCAGCAATAGGAACCAAGCAGAAAACAGAATTTAAGGTAAAGCTCCTGGGGGTGGGGTAGCTCCTTCCACCCCAGCTCAGGCCCACGGTGGGAGGGTCCTAGCCTGGCCAGCCACATACCTGATGTTTTCGTTCAGTGTGTAGAGCTCATTGCTTTGCAAGCCGCCCCCTTTAAAGACATTGATCACGGCAGTCTGGACGCTGCAGGGAAATAGAAACGACCCCTGGTGAGTGGATCTGTCTCCCCGGGGCCATTTCCACAAGCAGCTCAGAACTGAAGGTGGGTGGAAGGGCCAGGAAGCCTGTGGCACAAACACGGCCACGTTTTCTATCCCTGGAATCCGTCACTTCCATCTGAGGGTCCTTGGAGAGGAAGGGAGACTGAGGCCAGGAGGACCCAAAAGTAGGCCCTCCCCCACCCCCCACCCCCGCACTTTCTCACAGGCTGGCAGCCCTGCTGGGGGGCGGCCTTAATGAAGGGCAGGCAGTGGGATCTACTCTCAGGAAACTGCGTGGCCACCAGCGCTGGGCCTGAAAGAATCCCCAGTGGCAGTAACTGCAAGCAGGAGACGACTCAGGTCTGGGGTTCTTTCACTTAGGAGACCTGACTTCACAGGGCAGCCTGGAGACCCAGGGCCAATAGGAAAGGATAATTCCTTGCCTTTAAAAAATTTTTAATTTAAAAAAATTTTCAAATATGGATTTTAATTGTCCTTGCCTTTTAATAGTACCCTCTGGGAAGAACTCCAGAGGGGGTGACCTCACTTCCCCTGCCACTCCCACTCCTGCCACTGTCTAGGCAGAAGGGTTAATCCGTTGAGGGGCCCAGGTAAGTCTTAACTCCACGTTCTCTGGACCCCAGCCCAACATTTCAGCAAGGAGCTGATCACAAGCTTGTCTTTACCAAGGGTTCCAGACCTTTTTAAATGAACAAGCCTCCATTTAACATCAAAACATTTCGGACACCTCCTCCCTCCCCATCATAAGGGTTGGGCATTCATTGAAAAAATCCATAATAATCCAAATGACAAAGAATTCCATAATGCTTTAAAATAATGATGCATTGATTTATCCAAAAAGGAACCACACAGATTTGAAAAATAGCTCAGAGAAGGGTGAGACATACAACAGATTCAGTCTCTACTCAGTGCTGGGTGCACGATAGTTCAGCTGGACGCCTTACAAAGGCTGTCTCCTCTCCCAGCCACCTGTCGCTCCCAGGTATGGATCACCCCTCGTTTATGCTGCTTAGTTAGCTTTTCACAGATACTGTCTCAGCTCTCCGAAGGGGTAACAGGTAACTTGAGGTTACTTATATGTTCCCATCCCCGGGTCCTCTTACAATTGGCGTGTGACTAATGGGCATGAACAGTAACTGTAAGTTCTGATCCAACTGTCCCGGGCTGGTTAACTGACTCTGAGAGCCCAGAGGCCCCCAGTGGTCTGCTTTCCCTCTACTAAAACAAGGAAAGCTGGGGAGAGGGAGGGGGAGAGAGACAAATTAGGAGTATGGGATTCACAAACTCCCATACATAAAATAAATAAGCAACAAGGATTTACTGTACAGCACAGGGAACGATATTCAATATCTTGGAATAACCTATAATGGAACACAATCAGAAAAAAGAAAACTGAATCACTGTGCTGTGCACCTGAAACTAACACAACACTGTAAATCAACTATACGTCAATAAAAAAAGAAAAAAAGATTGTTTTAAAAAAGGAAAGCTAATGGATACAGTTACCGTAGGGAAAGCACGCTCTTCATCAATCACCCCTTTACTCACGACCTTCTGGAGCTGAGATCTCAGGAGCTGCTGAAGCTCAGCCAGCCCCTGGCCCTGCTCTGGTGCTGGCAGTGCCCCTCTGCCCGCCCATGCCTCCTGTACCTGTTCCAGGCCGAGTTGGAGCTCAGCTGCAGAGCCTGGCGGGCTGCCTGGAAGCGGGGCAGGTCGCTGAGCGCCGGGGAGCTCATGAAGCGCGGTCTGGGCCTGCGGAAAGAGCCCATCTTGGGGAACTCGACAGGCAGGCTGGGGGCGAAGCCGCGGGTCATAAGTCCAGGTGAGGGAACGGCTTCTCCTCTGGACCTGAAGGTTCCGACTGCCCACCCAGAGGGCTTCTGCCAGGACTGCTTTCTGGCCCTCAGGCTTTCTCAAAACCACAACGTTAGCCAACACCTGAAAAGAGAGGGCAGCTTTTGTTGAAAACGCCTAGGCTGAGCAGACCCCATCTTGGAGGAAGTTGGCTGGGGCTTCCTGGCCAAACTATCCTAAAAACAATTCCAGGACCCCACAGCACTATCTATACCCTGCAGGGTCCCATTCACAAGTGTTTACAGGCCTCTTGTTAGTTTTGGTCACTTCCCAAAATGGGAATCCAGCAACAGTGGGTTGAGGCCAGTCCTACAGAAAAGTGATTTCTAAGCTGTACTTGACTGTGGTTCCCATGCACGCTCAACAGAGTTTGGGTGCTGGCTGGGTTTCTGTAGACCCCACGATGCTGCACGTTAAGAGATGGCTTTTTAAAAAATAGAGAACACAAGAGTTCCTTGTCCTGGCACCGAAGACCGTCCATGACATGCCCTGACCACGGCAGCCCATGTGTATTGCTCAGTATCTCCCAAAGTGTCAATGCCTCTTCACTCAGGCTCATCTCCTCACTCTCTCTTACCTGCTGTTCATTCATTCATTCCATCAGAACATATTTATTGGTTACTATTTATTAACCATGTGAGCTGTGGGGCATCCAAAGATTTCTAAGACCTAGTCCCTGCCTTCCAGAGGCTCATGGTGTATAGGAAGATGACTGGTCATGTATTTGTTCACACAATAAATATTTATTGAGCACCTACTATGCTCCAGGCACTCAGGTACTGGGGATACAATGGTGGCCCTGGAGAATGTGGTCCCTGCCCCATGGAGCTTACAACTGGCAGGCAATACTCCATGCCAGGCTGACTCCCTCCCAGGCTTTTGATTGTATCTACCGTTTCCCTTGCCCAGAACCTCCTCCCTCTTCCTCTCTGCTTGTCTAAATCTAACTTACCCTGAAGGGTTGGGTTCAAGGATACTGTCTCCTGGAAACCTTTAAGGCTTCATGGTTAATGGCAGTGACTTTGAATGAATCTGGGTTTGAGTCTTAACAAGGCCACTCCCAAAGCTGTGTGACTTTGAGCTCATTAAGTCTGAGAATCCACACCTGTTAGCACTGCCAACTTCCCAGGACTGATGAGAGAGGAAATGAGATGGTGTGACATGCCCAGCAGAACAGCAGACCCAAGGCTCTCAAGCATCAGCTGTTTCTGTTCAGACTCATCTCCTTCTTTCCTCGCCACTTTTGAACCTGTCCTTTCAGTCTTTTCATCTTTAGTGAGCCTCAAGTCCAAACTGATGACTTAAAGTGAGTTTTGAAACTGGTCAGAGTGAAGGACAAAAGGAAACCACCAAGGTCATAGTTACTTGTTCCTTCCAAGGCTTTAAGGTTTAGCCCAGAAGTATTCTCACTGGCACCTCTGTCACCAGCTTACTCTGCTGTGACCCCGAAAACAATGCTGAAAGAAAAAGACATTCCAGCCATAAATGCCAACTTTCAGGTTGGCAGGAGGGGTAGGTTCTGCAGGTCCAACTGCAGCGTCAGAAGAAGGAGGAACCGAGGTGCCTCCTTCTAATGAAACACGCTGCTCTGGTCAGAAGGGGAGTGAGGCTGCTAGATGGGCACGGAGGCCGTCCATCCAGAGGGTGTGGGCGGTGCTAGCACTGTGGCACAGTGACAGTGAACTTGTAAAACCAAGAGCCAAAAAAGGAATGACTCGGCCCACCTCTTACATTTTTTTAAAGGAAAGCAGACTTGTGTCCCATTTTCTTTTACAATCTCCCGCCCTTCGACCCATTCTCAGACTGAGCAAATAGTGACTAAACTTTACCAGTAAATGCTGGGGAAGTTGTAACAAGCCCGCTCAGTTTCAGAGGGTCTCAATACTTCCCCAAGTGCCCCTGCAAGGTGGAAAGATCTGTGCAAATCAGTGAGTGAGGCAAAGAACTAATACAACCACAGAAGCCCCTTCGGAAGCCTGAAACTAGCCGGCTTTGGGATTTGATTTGCCCGGTAAACGTCACACTATTAAAAGAGGCTCTGTTTCACTGCCCTTCTTTAAATGGGCCTGCCAAGTGCAATTCACCTGTGTAATTACGGGCTATTAACTCCTTTTATGAGCATCCTAAACTCCAGGCAATGCAATTGCCTCCCACTGAGGGGCACTTGGTCAGGGAAGTACAAAGGGGAACAGAGCGGATCGATCAGGGGTTCAGCTTCCGGCTTCCTGTTGAAACACCACTTCTCCAGGAGGCTGGGCGACACTGAGGGTCCCAGGATGGGCTCCTGTCGGCCCCGCCCGACTTCTCAGTTAGCGCCTCCCACCAGGCCGCCTGCTCCAAGCCGTGTGTGCATCCAGCAAGACGCATGGGCAGACCCACGCACACACGTGACCTTTTTAACTAAGGGTAATTTTCAGCCAAAGGGATGATGACCACAGCCTCCTCGGCCTTGCATTAGCCCCACAGTAACACACAACAAGCAGTACCTCTGACTCATTCGTCGCTGGCAAAACCTGCCACCCTCAGATACAGACAATCCAAAGCTGTCTGGGTCTCTACCATTCTCACTTCTGGACGGAGCCAAGAGGACTCCCCAGAGCACACAGAGGAAGCTGCTGGGCGTGCTGACAAGAGTAGTCTAAAGGGAAAAGCTGACACACCCTGCATCCACCTGCTACGGCGCTGGCTCCTCGGACATGGGTTTGTCCTGACCTAAATAGGACAAATCCGAAAGTGACAAGACGGATGGGGCTTTGGGGTGAAGCCAGTCCAGGGCCCCATTTACAGGTGACAAAACTGAGGCCCAGGGCTTCCCTGGTGGCGCAGTGGTTGAGATTCTGCCTGCCGTTGCAGGGGACACGGGTTCGTGCCCCGGTCCGGGAAGATCCCACATGCCGCGGAGCGGCTGGGCCCGTGAGCCATGGCCGCTGAGCCTGCGCGTCCGGAGCCTGTGTTCTGCAATGGGAGATGCCACAACAGTGAGAGGCCCGTGTACCGGAAAAAAAAAAGAAAAAAAAAAGAAAAAGTGAGGCCCAGCGGAGCAGGGAAACGTCCAATGTGTCTGAGGTAGGAGAGAGCCAGGACTGGCTAAACTCAGGTTCCCTGACTCCCACCTAGGCCATTTGTAAACTCCTTGAAGATGGGCATCGGGACTTACTCATCTCTGTTTCCTCAAGCCTGAGCGCAGTGCTCAAGATAAAAATTAAGGAAAGGACAGCAGCTAATAAGGCACCACTGCCTGCCTGACGTGATGACAAGCACTGTCACAGCAGGGAAACTTACTCAGTAGGGAAACCCTGGCATCAATGCTCATTCTGCCACTCACTGACTGTATGAGGCAGAAGAACGGGCCCCCAAAGATATAGTCACTTTCTAGTTCTTAGAACCTGTGAATATTACCTCGGGTGGCAAAAGATGTGATTAGGTCAAGGATCTTGAGAGAAGGAGCCTAGCCTGGATTATCCAGGTGGGCCCATAAATACAATGACATGTATCCTGATAAGAGGGATGCAGGAGATTGGAGACAGAAGAGGAGAAGACACAGGTACACACAGAGAAGGTATAAGATGGAGTCAGAGACTGGAGAGATACAGCCACAAGCCAAGGAATGCC
>NW_006776752.1:82919-99736 GCF_000442215.2 Lipotes vexillifer
AAAACCACCAAAAAGCAAGGGAATGCCGGCAGCCACCAGAGGAAGCTGAGAGAGGAAAGAAATAGATTCTCCCAGTGCAGCTAGAAGTTGGTATACTGTGAAAAACAGAAAAAGAGATTCACCCCTAGAGCCTCTGGAAGGAGTGTGACCCTGTGACACATTGATTCTGGACTTTTGACTCTAGAACTGTGAGAGAATACATTTCTGATGTTTTAAGCCACCAAGGTTGTGGGAATTTGTTATTGCAGCCAACAGAAAGAGAATATACTCACTCTGTGTCCCTGGACCACTCTAAACTGCAGTCTCTACATCTAAAACACAGGAACTTGGAGAGTTGTGGTGCCGATGAGAAAGATTATCTACGAGGTGCTTGGCATGGTTCCTGGAACTATGCAGGTGCTACCACAGGTGCAGTGGCGGTTCAGAGCAAAGGGGCTAGAGCCAGGCACCATGTCACCACTCCCAGCCAAGGCAGGAGATTTAGGATTGGTGGGAGGGCTGGATGAGATGATTCAAGTAAGGCTTAAAATAGTCTTGGTATGCAGCAAGCGCTTGATATATGCTACCTATTGTTTATTTTTATTACTGCCACCATCACTGCTGTATTAGCCTGCTCAGTCTGCTGTAACCAAATACCACAGATGGGATGGTTAAAGCAACAGAAATTTATTTTCTTGCAGTTCAGGAGATACAAGTTCAAGATCAAGGCGTCAGCAAGGTTGGTTTCTCCTGAGGCCTCTCTCCTTGGCTTGCAGATGGCCACCTTCTCCCTGTGTCCTCACGTGGCCTTTCCTCTGTGTATATGCATCCCCTGGTGTCTCTTTGTGTGTCCAAATCTTCTCTTCTTATGAGGACGCCAGTCAGATTGGATTAGGGCCCACCCTAACAAGCTCATTTTAACTCAGTCACCTCTGTAAAGGCCCTATCTCCAAACACAGTCACATTCGAAGGTACTAGGGGCTAGGTCTCAACATATGAATTTGGGGGGGACACACTTCAGCTACAACCACCACCATCATCATTGTCACCACCACAAAACCTTCTT
This sequence comes from Lipotes vexillifer, assembly GCF_000442215.2. Classification (NCBI taxonomy): domain Eukaryota; kingdom Metazoa; phylum Chordata; class Mammalia; order Artiodactyla; family Lipotidae; genus Lipotes; species Lipotes vexillifer. The sequence continues at coordinate 83,965 of NW_006776752.1, forward strand.
TGCCTAAAGTCTCTGAGTTACAGAAACCACAGCGTCTCAGCAGATATTCCCTCGTGAAGGACCGATGAGGTTACTAACATTTAGAAAAATGTGCTTCTAAGATGGTTTAGGGGGTTAAGTTTTGGGTGCTGGAAGCGTTCACTTCAGTAATCTGGAGAGCCGGGGTCCTGTGTCCATGAAGCGTGAGGCAGTTAGAGGGTTACTGGGTGCTGCCACTGGCCTTGCTCTCCCGGGCTCACTGCACAGGGGTCTCTTTGGAATCCTCTGCACTCACGATCCAGAATGTGTTTCTTGGAGAAAAAGAATGTGGTTTCTTGCCTTCTCCTCCCAGCTTCCAGGGCCAGGGTACGGGGAGGGGGCGCAGCTTTCGTGCCGGGCCAGTAGGCAGAAGAAGGTGGTACACTCAGTGGAAAATGCAAATGAATTCTACTAAGGCTCCAACCCTCAACTCTGAAAAGGGAAGTAGGACCATGGCACAACTTAAAATAAAGAAGTGGGTGGCTTATAATGACTCTGAGGCTTCCAGGAAAAAGCCATTCTGAGTGTAAATAACAAAGAAGTCAAAGAAAACTGGGTACTCAGTCTGATGTGGCCGCCCAGAAAATGGAAAACGAGGAGAAACCAGTTCCCAGGGAAACCAGACAGAAAGTCCATCTGACACGTCCCCCCCACCCCCGCCCCCAGGAGACCCTGCAGGCAGGAAGCCCAGCGTGGAGCTCCTTCCCTGGGACACAAACACAGAAATGAAGAGGCAACGTCCTTAAGCTGCGTCAGGATTTAGATACTGTCATTCAACTTCACCCATCCATTCTCTAACTGTGGCCAGAGAGATCTTTATAATGATGAGAGCAGAGAATGATAGCACGTTCGCTGAGGGCGAAGGAAGGTGCAGGCACTTGACATGTATTATCTCGGTGTTTCTAAAATAAATTTAGGGGATCTTGACCAAAAACCTTTAATGATATAGATTAGAACAGAAAATATCAGAGTGCACTGCATTTGGGAGAAACGTGTATATTACTCGTACTGAGTCTAAATGTCCCAGTATTTCCTACCGTCTGTAACATTCAAAATGTTTGGAAAGCCCTGTGTGCCATCACCATCCCCATCTTACAGAGAAGGAAATGGAGGTGCTGCTTAGGACAAGAACCCAACAGCCCAGTGCCTGTGATGCTTATGGCTGATGTTGCTTCAATGACTTCAAAGGCTCCCCACGGGTCTTAGAATAAATCCCCAAACCCCAACCTCACACTCTCATCTCCCTTCACTCTGCATGCCAGCTCATTGACTTTCCTTCATTTCCCCTAATACCACCCACTCTTTCCTGCCCCAGGACCTTTGCACATGCTGTGCCCTCTGTGTGAAATACTTCCCACTCACTTCTCCAGGCTCAAACCTGTACACCCTTTATTGTCTAAACTTCCTTTGCTCAGAAAGGCCCTCCTCCCCCTCCCCCATGATCAGGTCACATCACCCCATAGAGCACCCTCCTCACCTCCTTTGTTGTCATATCACAATCTAGCTCAATAAATCACTACAGAATCGTTTCTTATTGTTTTTATGAGGTCCATAAGGTCAGGGACTATGTCTGTCTTGTTCTCAAGTGCATCCCCAGAGCTTGGTATAGTGCAGGAATTCCACAGATATTTGATAAACGAGCAACTGAACCAGCCCCCTGAGAGGTACTATTGCTGGGAGACACAGAAACTATAAGTAAGTGTCAGCTGAGGATACCGACACCTCAAATTACATACAGCTTTACTGTATGAAAACATCCTGGTATTGAAATCTAACAAACCTGGGTTCAAATCCAGCCTCTACAATTTATTAACTGGGTGACCTGGATAAATGGCTCAACCTCTCTGAATCTCAGTTTCCTCATCTGTCAAATGACTGTGATACTTACCTCGATGTTGTTAACATTAAATGAGACAGCCCAGACCATGGCCTGGCCCACAGTAGGGGTCCCCCAAATTGTAGCTAGTATTAAAATTTTTATAGAACACTGCTCTTCACAAAGCCCTCGTAAGTCCCAAAAGGTGACACCCAGCCATGGTGTGGGACAACAGGCACTCTCACGCCCTGCTGGAGGGACAGCAGTCTGGGGCAACTGCTATGGAGGGAAATTTGACAAGGTCTGCCAAAATAACAATGGCTGTACCCTCAGACACAGCAAGTCTACTCCCAGTAATGTTATTCCAGGCATGTCAAGTGGCTTATGGAACCAGGGTTTTTACTCCAGGCTTCTTCATAACAGCAGTGGGTTGGGAAGACCCTAAATGCTCAGCAACAGAGGACTGACTATGTCAACTATGGTATCCCATACTCTGGAATCTAAGAAAGAAGGGGAGAGACGGGGATGCTCTCCAGGGGACACTCTGAGTGAAGCGTGTTGAAAAGCTAAACATAGAATCATTTGTATATTAGGCTCCCATCTACATAAAAATAATGAAAAAGAGTATTTGCATATTTCACTGCATGAGCATAAAGTATCTCTGAAAGGACAAACCAGGAACTGGTAACACAGGTTTTCCCCAGGAAAGGAGCTGGGTGGTAGGGATACAGAGGGGAACACTTTTCTCTATAAACCCTTTTGTACCTTTTGAATTTTGAAACATGAAGATGTATTACTTATTCAAATAAATAAGTAAAAACAACAGTGACCACCTCCTACTTCCCTCCCTCCTCCAAAAGTAAAAATCAGTAGAGCTTATATGATTTGTTCAAAGTCACTCAGCTATCGGGGAGGGGGGAGGGGGGAGGGGAGTCAGGATTCAAACCTGGCTCCTGTTCCCCAGTGCAGCCCTCTATCCATAACTATCCATTCACTCATTCATTCAACGCAAATTTATTTATTCAGCACACTCACGCTATAAAAGCAGCTGCCTTGTTAGCAATACATGGGCCAGAAAATAAACCCTGGTAAGAAAAGAGGATGAAAGGAAGAACCAATTTCTTTCCGTCTTTGCATCATGCATCACAAACAAGCCCAAAGGGCTGAGCCTGGAACACGCCAGAGAGTGGGCAGGACCAACTCAGGCTAAAGGAGCCAGCCATTGCTCAATCCAATCTGTTTTTTGCCATCTCAGTATAAAAGCCCAGCAGTCCCAGATCTGAATTTTCGAAGAGAAGCCCCAAATCCAGACTTTTTAAAATGTTGAAATCACTTGATATGTAAGTATTGGCAACTAATTCACCAGGCCGACTAACACTTTGGGGGCCTCACATATAGCTTGGTGACCCTTATTTTATCCCATCGTAGCTATGACCACCAAACCTTCTCACACCTTTTACCCAGAGCCTAACGGGGGTGTAACGTAAGCCAGCACTTACCCAGCCACTGTGGCCTTGGGTAAGTCACTTCCCTTCCCTAAATCTATTGACTTCTCAGCTAGTTAAGAGTTTGGCTTTGCTGATGGCCATGATAACCTCTCAGCATCACCAGCCATGCATTCAGTCCCTACCCTGTAAGCCACACAAAACTGGGTGCCTCTGACAGACTTGGAGGGGGATCAGACCCGACACAGTGCATACACAGAACCAGCCCTCAGCCAATGTATCAGCTCCCACCTGCCACATCATCTAGTTGACCAGTCTCTTTAACCAACAAGTTCTCTCTCTTATCTCACTCTTACCCCATTATCGATTCCTCGGTAGAGCCACAAGCAACCCCCCACCCCCATATCACATACACACCCAGGTATACTCTTCACCAAGGAGAGCCAGCAGCACCTGGGATTTCACTAAAAGAAACACACACCAAACAGAACCCTCTAAGCCAACCTAGGGAACCAGATTTGAACTACCCAGCCTCTGCCCATGGGATGGAAACCAAGTCAGAAGTCGGTTTTTAAGAGCAGTGGGACCATTTTGCAAATCAATTGCCTACCGTGCCGATTTTACTATTGGTGCTGCTCCTAAGAATATACTAACCATCATCAGAGGCTGGTCATGATGGTGGCATGGTGCCGAGCCTCTACGGGCATCTATCACCTTAGTTCATTTCCACCCTAAACTAACCTACAGGAAGTAGGTTTTGTTATTCCCATTTTGCAGAGGAAGAAACTGAAGCCTGGAAATTAACTTGCCCAAGGTCAGAATACTAAGTGGGACCAAAAGTCAAATCCTACCTGATTCCTGGGCCTGAACTCCCAACCCGCTGTTTTAGCAACATTCCTGTCTGCCACACAGTCACCACCCATGCCTTCCCTTCTCAACCATCACCAACAGCTTCTTACCAGGTTCAGGCAGCCTGTATGCTCTGTCCCTTACAGGAAGGAAGCTTCGTTTCTTCATGGTACCTTCAAGCGAGCTGAAGTCATTGTGTTTCCTTGTTCACTGTCTGACTGGCCCTGAGAGCACGTAAGTTCCTTAAAGACCTGTAAGACCTTGCTTGTCTCGTTCACTGCTGTATCCCGCTATGAGCACAGTGCTGGGCACATAAAAGGTGCCCAGTAAATAATTTTGAATGATGGGATGAAATGTGGACTTCCAAGCCAGCAGAAAGAGCAGCCCTCCCATTTCTGGGGGACCAGAAAAATGCCCATCCTTCTGCCTGAACTGGGGTCCGCCTAAGCATTATTGGACCTGGGCCACGCGGGCACAGAGTCCTGGGTCTGCATGCTGGTCAGTGGATCCTACAAACACAGCAGAGGAAGGCGACTGCTGCAGAGCACAGCACACTCGTTGGGATTAAGGACCAAACTTCGCCACTTTGAGGAAACAAAAGACAGCCGAGAGACAGACACTCCCACAAACAAGAAAATGTTAAGGGTCAAGTTTGGACTATGGAAAAGGCTCAACAGGAAGAATGAGGCAACTTTCTCAGCGCTCCACTGGAAACCGAGCGCAGACAGAAGAGTCTGGGAGTCTGAATTTGTGCAAGAGTAAATGTCGGCACAAACAGGATGCAGGCGCGTGTTTCTCTCTGTTTCAAAGTGTTGGCTAAATGTCCACAGGACTCAGAGCACTGACAATTCAGATCCATCTAGAAGTAATTATTTCATCCCATCATCGTCATCACCCAGGCCTCAAACCACAGTATAATCACCAGAAAAATCCCCTCCTGTGATACAAGTCAAGCAAAACTGTGGGGAATAACCACACATCTTATCTACCCCTCTATAAGCCTCACTCTGAGGAGGGAGTTTCTTGGAGTGCAGATTGTTTGGGTGTGGCCCATAAACGCCATCCAGAGCAATTCTGCAGTGCCTCCCAGATGATAAACCAAGAGGCTAGACACCAGCAGTAGCCGAGACCGACCGTGATGTCTGCAATTACGTTGCTGACATGGAACATACATAAATCTCTGGGGGGTGACAGAGCGGTCAAAAGCTACTGTCTGGCAGCCAACAAGAGTCTTCAGTGTGGGGAAATGTGCTCTAGATTAACACGTGCAATTTATTAAAAATTAGCTTCACTCTCCCATTGCAGAATCAGGATGGAGTGCTTTTTCGTAAGAAAAGGAGATGAAGGGAAAGGGCACTCCTTCCTGTGTCATGGGGCCAAGTGTAAACAGCACCGGATAGAGAGTCAGAAGCCTGAAGGGGCTCTTGGGATACGATCATTTCAGGGAGGTCATGAGTTCGATTCAAGTTCATGCAACCACCACATGTTAGAAGGTCCGCTGTGTGCCAGGATCTAAGTAGAGAAAGCCATATGGGGCAAAGAAGAATAAAGTGTCTGCCCCCAAGGGGCTCAGGGGCTCGCAGGAAATACTTAGAAGTAATGTTATAAATGCAAGTCGACACTGAGGGCTGTAACTGAAGATGGACAGTTGAGACAAGATTGACGCACAAAGGTTAAATCACCTTCTCCAGTTACAAAGTAAAGTTAATGAAAGGTCAACCGAAAATACATGCTCTCCATTTTCTTGTGTTTCTCTAAAGAATATGGGCGCTGGACACTGGAAAGGCAATTTGGGGAAGGAAAAGCAAGCTTTCATAGGTAAAGCTCAACGAGTATCCTTTTTTTTTCATCTGTGACAGAAAAGGATGGGACAAAATATCGCATTTTAATAAAGAGCTAGGGAGCACCCACTACCCAGGATGCAAAGATGAGCCAGATGTTGTCCTACCGGTGATAAAGAAAAGAGAAAAAAGGAATAGTAATTTGGTCACGATGAAAGAAAAACACAGGAAGGCCTAAAGCTGAGATGGCAAACTCAGTGCCTACAGGGGCCAAGGCAGAAAACACAACCACGCTTAGAAGGCCAGGTGGGGACCATACCAAACTAAAGAGAACACTCAGTCTTCCTTTTGTATTTTTAAAGAAAAATTGGAAACCTGTGTTTATATGTCAAATCTCCCAATTTTTAAATACTGGAGAAAATAATCATTTTTTTTTCAAAACACGACTCAAACCAAACAAGACATTTCTGATGCCAAAGTTTGGCTCCCGGGCTGCCAGTTTTTGACTGCAGAAAAACACGCACAGCTCCTAACTGCCAGCGCTGGAGGAATAATGAGGGAAAAGTATGGAGGTCACTTAGGCAGACCTGTGGGAAGATGAATCCAGTCCTGGGAAAAATAAATAAGGTAATTGAACAAATAAAATAAAACTCCAGGGGCCTGTGGTATAACACTCGCCACTGACATCTGCACAGCACTTTATACAGTCAGCCTAACATATCTGCGGGTTCTGAGCCCTCGGGTACAGAGGGCCGAATGTAAAGAACTTGAGCATCCTTGGATTTCGGTATAGGGAAGGGGAGAGAGGTCCTGGAACCAGTGCCCTGCAGATACTGAGGGATGACTGTAGTTTCTAAAGCTCATTTTCATGTCATCTCAGTTGATCCTCCCAACAACCCTCGGAAGTAGGCATCATTATGACCTCTGTTTTAGAAGTGAAGAGTTTCTGGTTCGGAGGCCAGAGGAACAACTGGTCCCACAGCTATGGAAGGATAATAGCACCACGACTCAAGTCTGGGACTAGTACCTTTCCAGAATTTAAGAGAAGAACCCCAGACTATTGTATTTTCTAGACATCTTCCAGGTGATTCTGATGTACAGCCAGGATTGATAACACTGTTCTAAGGAGAACCAATGTTCTCAACCAGGTGTGATTTTGCCCTCCTCTCCTACAGGAGACATTCAGCAACGTCTGGAGGTATTTTTTGGCTGCCATACTGGGGAGGTGTGAAGGGTACTACAGGCATCTAGCAGGTAGAGGTCAGGGATGCTGTTATCCTACAATGCACAGGACAGCTTCCCACAACAAAGAATTGTCCAGCCCCAAGTGTCAATAGGGCCAAGGTTGAGAGACCCTGGTCCAGACTCTAGTGCCTGTGGCTACATAACCAGCAACCTGAGAATCAGCGGAACCAGCATCACCTGGGAGCTTGTTAGTCATTCAGGCCCCAACCCAGACCCACTGAATCAGGTTCTGTGGCTTAACAAGATCCCCGGCCGGGTGATTCGTATGCACTTGGAGAAGGACTGCTCTAAACCACACCTCCTTGGCCGTCACAGAATTTTAGAACAGGAAGGAACCTTCGCGGGAGACCAATCTCGTAATTTTATAGAGAGGAACACTGAGCAACTGGCCCAGGGTCAGACAGCTTGCCCACAGCAGAGTCGGGATCAGATTCCAGATCTCAAATCCCCGACCTGTGTTGTCTCCAAGATGCCAGTTAGGACCAATGCGTGCCCTCTCTGAACAACTCTCCCCTCTGCAAAGTTGATTCCAACCTTTGGGGGTGTCTTGGGGGCTTTTCTGAAGCCTGAAAGGAATCGATTATCCTGTTGGTCAAGGTTTTTTTTTTTTTTTTTCAGTTATCTCAGAACGCTGCAAAGGATTACCATGTTCACCCACTACTTTTGCATCCAGATATTTTACAATGAAAGTGGCCATACAGCTGCACAGTGGTGGACTCCAGCGGCCAGCAAGCTGTAGTGGAGCTCTCCAAAATGACAGTAGCAGCTGACGTGCTCTCCCCCAAAGACATCTGGGGAATGATGCTGAACCCGTTCCAGAAGAGTATTTAGAGTTCAACAGCAAGCGTAAAAGGGTTTACACGGAGGATTTACGCAGCTGAGGTCACGAGCAGGTTGTAACAGGGTTTGAGGCAGCTTAGTTCAGAATAATACAGACACACATCAGAGCCCTTGCTGGATTTTTGCCCCCAGTCCTTGGGAAGCAGAGGAAAACAAATTCCTTCACGTATTCTCCCAGGCTCAGCTTAAATGAACATATACTTTAGTTCCTGAATGGCCAAGGGAGCCCCTAAGTGCCCCCTTAATCCTAGTATTTGCTAGAAACCTAACCGCTGTCACAGATGCCTTCAACAAAACACAGAACTTGGCCTGTGTCCAAAAGAACCAGCAAAGTTGAAGGAAGTTCTGTAAGAAATGAGAGAAGCAACAAACTGGAGGTGTTGCTGGTGTTTGGTGGTCAGCTAAAGTGAAACCAGAACACTGATGAGTGCCTGAGAGAAATCTCATATTTACACCCTCAAATTGAGGTGAGGAAAAGAGAATGAAAGCTTAGAGGTAAACACATGCTTTTTGTAACATATGATTATATGCAAAATAAATTGTACAAATAATTATGAGAGGCTGTCTGGGCAGTGGCAGGGGTAGATGTCGACCTGGCCATGGTCAAGAGGGAGAGAGATCTCTCCAGAGCCCTTCTGGGCACAGTTCACCATAAGCACAGCAGGTCTGGGAAGAGGGAGAGGCGAATGAGGCATCTCTCTCAGGGCCACGCTCTTGATGCCTCACTTGCCTCACCTTAGTCCCAGCCCCAAAGCACACACACCACCCACTTTGATAAAGAACGCTCATATTTTTGACTCAAAGCTTCCACGCAGAGTAAAGGTGGCTGATTTTCATTCTAAGCCTAACTTTTTACTACAGAGAAAAATACGTGAGCCATACTCCACCCTGAAAGCCTAACATAGGTGTCTCTACATTTCTGACAAAGAACTCGGTGAACTGACTCGCTCTCCAGACAGCCAGAGCCGCGGCTGAACCTGGCCATGAGCTTCTGCCTTTTAACCAAGCCAGTATATAATAGTATCATTTATTATCCTGTTATAGAAATGTAATATTTTTTAAAGGGAGGAGGCAGAGAATGTCCTCCACACATTTGAAGAATATATAAAAAGCCCCCAAACTTCCAGAATATGTTAAGGCTGCAACTATCAGAGGGCCAAAAAAAAAAAAAAAGAGAAAGAAAGAAAAAAAGTCAGCTTAAATTTAAGAGACCGTTTAAATTCCTAGTTGATGGTAATTAGAGAGCAAGCAGTATTTCTTTAAATGGCTGCTAGACAGAGCTTAATCCAATTTAGATAATCACTAACCTTCACTCTTTTTTTTTTCTTCCTCTTTCTCTCTCTCTCTCTCTCTCTCTCTCTCTCTCTCTCATACCTCTAAATGAAATCCAAGGATTGATCTACAAAGGCCATAAACTGGCAAAACGTAAGAAAAGAATAAAGAGAGAGATTGGGCGACTGTTACCTCAAAGCGCCAAGTCCAATTAAAATGGAAACGGGTCTCACGGACTCCCTAATTTATATCGACTGTAACCTGGGGTTTCTAACAAGGCCTCTTCACAACAGAAGCCAGGCCAAGGGAGGTGGTAGCACTTCCTCCCCCCATTTTCCCCTCTCAGCACCTTGTCAGGCAGGCTAATCACCAGGTCTTGCCGAGCAATGTGACAGCCATCCCCAGCCAGACCAATGCCAGTAATTCTTAAATTCACAATACCTTCTGGGCCTCTCTCCTTCTTCCATGGGATAACTACTGTCAGAATTATCCAGACTGTCCCTTTAGTTCCTCCATTGTTCATCCAACTCCTGTGCCCTCATTTTAGTGCTACCACACTGCTCTGATCCAGAAACTTCCAGAAACTTCCACGTGAACAAGTAGGACCTTCTTGAGTACTTGGGACCCTGGGTTCTTCATGGAAGGCCTTCAAGGGTAGATATCAAAATGAACTAGAAAGAACAAGGGGCTTTAGTTAATAGCTGTGTGACATCAGGAAAGTAATTAACCTCTCTGAGCCTTCATTTTCACATCTTAAAATAGAGAAAAGAATAGCTACCTGCACAGTTGTTGGGAGGTTCAAATAACATTACTGTGGCTGGACCTGGCTCACAGTTATTGCCCAGTAAATAAGTTGGCTCGTTTAACTGTACAAGTTTCAAGGTAAACCTTGCCTTGGATCTTCAGCCCCTGACAAAAGCGTAAATAACTCAAGTTCACCTCTGATGCCCCATTACTGCTTTGTATCATCTATGCTCCCAACCTCCTTCTTAGCTCCAAAGGGGAATCTTCCCTTGTAAAACAGTACCTTCTGCTTAACAGGGTACCACTGTCTCTGTTCCAAAATTACTAACCTCATACCCCACACAAAGCCCACAAAATACTTTATTCCCAACTTTCAGCAACTGAAATATCAATTCCCACTGACTTGTTCACAAATGATACTTTCTATAAGCATTGCTTTCGGCAAGCATTTACATTTTGCACATACAGAGGCAACTCTAGGGAATAAACTTTCAATGATGAACGCTAAACACAGTAGGGATCTTTCATAGGGCCTCACACTCTATTTCTCAAATCAATTCTGTATTGGTCTAGCTCTGCAAGAAAAGATGAACATGAAAAAGGCTACAATTCAAGAAAGATTTCAGTCTACTTTACCTTGTACAAGGGCAATACAAAAGGAATGACCACAGCGGATTATGCACATGCACACCTACAAATTCCCTAAGACAGAGAAATCATTAAGAAATCCACAAAGCCCTTACTGATTTCAATTTTCTACAGATGAATGGTCTAAATGTTGCACATAGATTGTGCATGAATGAATTGAAGATTATGACATTAGCTCTGGATTTCCAGCATGAAATTTTCAGATAGCAGTGTGATAGTTTTCTAAAGACAAGACTGGGATTATTTTTTTCAGTTATTGAGCCACTCTGCGATATTATGTGACATTTAAAGAAAAAAGCCACCAAGTTAATCAACTATAAGATGACCTAATTAATAACTGAGGCCCTGAAAGGAAAGACATCTCCAGAACAGGCTGGCACTACAAGGCTGGAGTAACGGATCTGGAGCCCATTCTCAGCTCCACCCCTGTGTGTGTTGCTTTGGACAAATTACTTAAGTTCTCTAAGCCTCAGTGGGCTTATCTATGTAATGGGGATATGATAGTACCTATTTCATCATTGTTTTGGTGCAGATTATATAATATTATCAGAGTCTGTTAGTACAAAGTTTAAGACATATTAAGGCCACGATAGGCACTTGCCCCCTTTTTTAAAATAAAGGGAACATTTTTGTAATGTTCAAACACAGACCATTACTGAAATTTCACCCATTGAAATAAATACACATCCATGACCCTCTGGATCTGAAAGAAACGAGGTCTCCTCGAGAAATAATTTTGTCTAAACTAAGCTCTTGAGAAAGAACCCAGTCAAACAAGCCTATTTCTAACGCCTTTCTTTTTTACACTACTAATGGTTCTGGCTGTCAGAAGCTTCAGTAAAATACTGAAAGGACAATAGTTGGAGCTGAAAAAACCAAAGACAACTTTGTGGACTGACCAAGCATTGTTTCCCTTATCTGCTACATTCTACAAAAACACTCTGAACAGCACCCTCGGTCAGATTCTTGGGCTGAATGCAACCAGAGAAGACAGGCCAGCCAGGTTCCACAGAGAGGAGGGCTGCACTTTCCTCAGTCGTACTAGGAACCTCATCAGGGGCTAAATTTAAAATGTGGCTAAATTAGTTTCTGCAAGTTCCACCTCTCCTCCTGACCTGCTTGCTGCTTCATGTTGTAACAGCGCCTTCCAGCCAGAGAGCAATTTACCAGAGCGCAGCACTGTGAAATATTGCAGCATGTAGGCCAGTGAAATGTCATGACTGCACCCACGGTGGTCACTAAAGGGAAGTAAAAAGGGTAGTCTCTGAGGCTTGATCAGCGAGCACCCTTTGATGGGGGGGGGGGGCAGGGGATGGAGACAATCTGGAGTTGGCGTCCTTGACTGCTTTGGTCCTTTGCAATGGGTCATTTGGATTTGCACGTATCGTCTGGGCAACAGGTCCAGAACTCTGCCCCAGCAGGGATGCCCGCAGACTCCGGCCCAGAACGATTTCCAAGCGAGTCTCCGGAGCAGACCTGCCGCTGAGCCGCCTCGCGTGAGCCTTCCGTCTTGTGGGGTGCATCGCAGTAATTGAAACCTTGCACTCCGCAGACTGTAGCGCGTCTATAAATACTCACCGCCTTACTGCTGACAAACAAAACGCGGGCTCCCGGCACCGCGGGGGAAGAGGCGGTGGCATGTGACCAACGGCAGGTGGGTAGAAGAAGGGGAAAACCCTGTTGCCAACCACAGAGGCACCCCACAGCCGATTCCTGAAGCACGGTTTGCAAGTAACACAACCTGCTCTGCCCTCGGACGGCCGCCCCTCAGAAAAGGGGCGGAAGGCTGGGGACAAGAGGGTGCGGGCTGCAGGGGCGGAGGCTCCAGGGCGCCCCCTGTGCGCGCAAGGAGCTCTGCGCACGCACAGTAGGCGCACAGGGGAAAGCCTCTCCAAAGGGAGGTCTGGCGGGAAAGGTGAAGCAGAAAGGGGATGCCGCCGGCGAGGAGAGCCGCCCGCCCCGCCGGGTCTCCGCAAGCTGCGCCCGGGCCCGCCCCAGTCGGCAGAGCGCGCAGGTCCAGCGGCGCTCGGGACAAAGCGGCTCACTTCTCTGGCCTCCCCTCCCACGCCTCTCTCCGGAAAAGGGGGAAATGGCAGGAAAAGATGGGGTGTTTCGGGGCGCAGAATCGCCCGCGCCCGAGTAGGGGCAGCTCTTTAGATCTGCCCCTCAGGCCAAAGAGGAGAACGAGGAAGACCGACAAGCAAACTTTCTTTTTCGATCTCCTGGCACAGCCTGGGTCCCAGGATCGGCGGCGTCCCGCGTTCCACCCCCACAGCGATCCCTCGCCCACCCTAAGGTGCGGACGCTGGGCGCGTTTCCCGCCCCCCCCCGCGCCCCCCAGTGCGGACGCTGGGCGCGTTTCCCGCCCCCCCCCGCGCCCCCCACGGTGGTCGCGAGCCCCTTCCTCTATACCCTCCTGCAGCGTCCGATCGGAGGATCCTTAACCACGCGGGGGCCCCCACCCGGTTGCCCCCAAATGTAACGCTTTCCCCAAGGCCCCTCCCCGTGCCCCGCCGGATTGTGCCCGGTGTGCCCGGCGATTTTGTTCTCGATCCCGTGCCACTGCTGAGCCAGACTCCAGCCCCTCCCGAGTCACCTCGAGTCACGCACACCCGCAGCTCGCCTCCGCCCCAGACTCCGCGCGCCCAGGGAAAAGTTTCCGGTCTTCCCGAGAAAGTTTTCTCACCCGAGAGCAGTGAGCGACCGGGATGGCTCTCGCCGCCGCGCTCTGCTCAGCCGCCTTCTCTCCCGGCTCTGCCCTCCGTGGGGTCCGGTCCAGACTCAAGTCCTCTCCCGCGCGAGTCCACAATCGCGGCGGCAGCGGAGCTCCCGGAGCCGAGCTGGTGACACGTTTCCCTCCTCTCTCATCTTACGACCTCCTCCTCCCCCCTCCTTCCTCCTCCTCCCACTTTTCCTGTCCTGTGTTCATCGCTTCAGTTTCTCTCCAACAGCCCCCATCCCAGCCCCACCTCACCCCCTCCCACTTCTCCCCAGCAGCAACCCTCACCTTGCTAGGGAGGGGGGCAGGGGAAAGGGGGCGCCTGCGCTTAGATCCAGTTCAACAATTTCAGGAAATCCAGCGCTTTAACTTGAAAAGCTGGGGAGGATGCAACAGGTCATGGGAGCTTGGCTCTGCGTTCCCCTCGCACAAGACGAGACCCCCACCTACCTCCACCCCTACGAAGAGAAACTCTACCGAGAAGCCGAGGGAGTGATCCAGGGCGCACTAGAGGACTTGAGCCTGGGGCTTTTGTCGTTGCTTTAAGGAGCAGTCCTGAGGCTTATTCCAGGAGAAGTTGTTTTAAGTGCATCAATGAAAATATAATTCCAGTGAAGTCTCTCCCTTAGATTTGCAAAACTCTCTTAAAATTCCCCAATTCTCTTTCCAATGGAAGGTTTAGTGAATTGGAGTGTCCTTCCGAGTTTGAAACAGCAGAAAACCAACCAATCCCCAAATTAAAAACAAAGAAAAATTATTTTCAAAACTTTTTTTTATTTTTGCAGGTGTTAAGAATTTGATGCAGCTGTTTTCAGGACTCACTGGCTTGCATAATTTCACCCTATGGCTGAGGAGGAAATACTTTACAAATGCTGCCCGTTCACACATCACACTTAGGCTTTGAAACCACAGTGACATTTGCTGAAAAAAGATGTCTTTTTATGTCAAAACTGAGAAAAAAAATTCATGTTTATTTTGATCACTGTGACCTTACCAAACTGATGTAAGGGTGCCTGGTCAGAGTGTGCCCAAGGAGGGTTTCGTGAAGCTCTGGGTGCCCCCCTCCCTTGTCCAGTGATATCAGATAAAGCTAAAGTATTCTCAACAAACCCCAGGATGATAAAGAGACTTTAAACCTCATCCCAAGAATCACAGACAGTGAAAGGCACTGGACAAAGCACGTGCCTGGGAAAGAAACGCTTGAGAGGGCAGTGGTCAACGAGGAGACTTGGGAGATGCGTTGAAAAGCAGCTGTGTTGAGCATTTGAGAGCCAAAGCCTGGAGCCAGAAGGTCAAGGTTAGTCGACCACCATCTCTTACTAGTTGCATGATATTAGCCAAATTACTTAACCGCTACCCCTTAGTGTACTCCTATGAAAATGGGGATAAAAGTAGTAGCTAGCTCAGGGTTGTTATGAGGATTTAATGAACTTCATACAGAGAAAGTGCTTAGAATCTCTGCTGGGATTTAACAGATATGAAGCTATTATTATTACTAATATTATCCTGCAGGTCTGGGAAGTGGAAAGGGAGTCGTTCAATGAGGCCTACCCTATTCAGTCTATTTAAAATTGTAGCTCACTCCTCCCTCCCAATCCCCTTCATTCAACTCTACTCTTGCTTTTTTCCACTGTATCTATCACCTTGTAACATTTTATGTGATTTACTTTTTAAAAAAATTTATTGTCTCTCCCACCACCTCTTGCTTCTGCGCTAGAACATCAGCTCTACAAGAACATGGATTTGCTCTGATATTATTCAAGATCCTAGGAGAGTTCCTGGCATATAGTATCTCCCCAGTAAATATCGTATGAAAGAATACGTGAATAGATTTCATTTAGCAAACTTATGCTATGCTGACTGCATGTGGTGGGTTGGGCTCTGTGCAATAAGAAAAAACTTAATCACCAGGCTACCCAAGGATAAAAGTGGCTCCCTTTACACTCCCTGTAAAGAGAAGTATTCACAATATAGGCGATGCCAGCTTGGTGGGGACGCCATAAAAGAACATTCAAAGATTGGAAGGGAGGTTTAAAGAGGTTAAACTCTCTTCTAACCCTAAGGGTTTTGATAATTTTGGGAACAGAATTTTCTTAAAATAAGAAGGAGCCAACATTTTGGTGCAAATCAGAGCTTTGCTCTAAGGACCCTTAATACCAATATATTATACTTGTCACCACCCACGTTTTTACCAAAATTCTAACTAAATATCAGTGGAACATTGCTTTTTCTTATTAAGAAATAGAATTTTGTTAGAAGAAACCAATACAGATCATGCTACTTAAATATTCATTTATGGAGGAGGAAATTCTAGTTCTTTATTAGATATATCAGTCACACAGCTTACCATGGCTACAGCCTCTGAAATGGAAGTTGGCCCAATCAAGGTTCCTGC
>NW_006776752.1:99799-110994 GCF_000442215.2 Lipotes vexillifer
CTGCTGAAAGGGTAGGCCTTAGGCAGCCCCAGTGGTCACTGACCCAAATGCAGCCAAACTCTGTGATAAACTCCTCTGAGAAACTCTGGCCTGAAAAGGTACATTGGGCCAATCAGATTCCATTTCAGGAATGTGAAAACACACACACACACACACACACACACACACACACACACGTACCTAGTATCCAGAACAAAAGCTGAAAGGTCATGACTTTATCTGAACTCTAGTTTCTAAAAACTGTCTGTAGACTAACTAGATATATATTGGATGTATACTGTTTGAACCCCATGGTGTCAACATTTTCTAAATTACTTGCCAACACGTAAAAAGCAGGAAACTTCATGCAAAAATGTGGATTTTCAGCTTGCCTTGAAAACTCTGGATGCCCTGGCATTGTCCATGGTGCAGGCCCGCACAGCCACAAGTAGCTGGTGCGACGGTGCTTCTTTCCTGTTAAACAGGGCATGCACTTTCCAGTTTGCCACAAGCCCAGCCACTCCCTACTCTCTAGTTCTCTTGTTCCCAGCCTGCTTCACCCACTTCCCTGCCACCCAGATGCAGCTAGAAAAGGGATGCTGGCATATAGTTGGAGGGGCAGGGGTGGGGGAGGGGGGCAGAGGTCTGAGTCAGCAGAAATTATGTAAGAGGATGGCATTGGTTCAAACCACTTTTCTCCCAGCAAGAGAACCCCTTTATAAACAAACTTTGCATGGAATTGCAGAATTTGAATACTACTGAGGTGAAGGAAGCTATGGGGTAGGTAGGGAGGCAAGTGGGCACGGGGAGCAGCAGAGGCCCTCACTAAGGCTGCCTTGGGATCAAAGCCACCATCCAGTTCTTGCTCTTCCAGAGGTCTGTTGTTCCTACTTTTCCTTTGTTCCCATGACAATGCCTACCCCTCCCAATCCATTACTCATTTCTACCCCCCAAAGCCTAATCAGACCAAGTTTAGGAAGGGTTAGATGACTTGTCTAAAATTATACACAAACAAGGAAGGATAGAGCAGGGACCCTTAATGCCAATTCAGGACTCTTGCTCTATACTATACTCCCTCTTGGTCCCATTAACTGCTTTCCTCTCTAAATAATAATTAAAATTACTTCAATTTGCAGAAGCATAGCATGTAGTAGCTTAAGGGTCTGGTATATAATAGGTATGAAATAAATATCTGCTGAATTTAGGTGTTTAAGCTCTGATCTCCAGTTCACACCTCCTTCCATGACACCTCAAGGTCTCATATCGTATCATAAAAGTATTCCAATGAAGAAAAAAATCATCAAATCATTCCATAAGTTTTCTCCTCTTTATAGATAGAGCGCTGGAGGCCCAGAAGATCCAAGATCCTTTGCTAATGGCTGGTACAGAGCTTGCCAGGAGCACAGGTAGGTGCCCAGGCGTATGCAGTTTCGAACACATAGTTTTTCAGGTCCTTGGAGCTCTGGTCATAAAATAAGTTAATGTAGTTACTCATGATAAATGCCAATCTAGATACAGAACTTGCATAAGCCCTCAATATATGTCCACAGCACTGCACCATCCATAAAAACAGGACCATTTGAAAAATAAGCTCAGCATCTGATCTAACACTGGGGTATAAAATCAGTGACCTTTGGCATAGCAGGAGGGCTTAACACACGAATGAAAACTCTTGCTGTCCTTCTGCCCTCTCTTTAACTTCCACAGTAAGAAAAACTGAGAACCTTGAAGTCTGTTTTCAGGAAGAATTTTGGATGATACAAAAAAAAATTGTTTTTGTTCGCTTCATTCTTTGTTTGATAGCAATGGGCTGTTTGTGGTGTGTTGGGGTTTTTTCTACCAATTTTATCTTTTAGTATTGGGAAGTGCCTCTCCATTCTAAAGGGGTTGGTATTTAATTCAGTCTGAATGTGTTTTGAGAATAACTTGAATGAGCAAATCTTAAAAGTGAAAAGAACTTTAGCAAAAAATCCTACGTGAATTTTCCCCAGATAATCCAGATTTCAATTATTCCTTCCCACAATTCCAAGTCAGTCAGTTGGTCGACAAATATTGAACCATCACTTATTGGTGTCAGGTACTGGGGATGCCACAGTGAGCAAAAAAGACAAAGTCCCTGCCATCAAGAGGCAGAAAACAAACAATAAACGTGGAAACGAATTACATAAAGGTAATTTCACATTTCAGGTACTGATCTGTGCTATGATGAGGATAAAATGGGGTATGAGAGTGATTGGAGGGAAGAAGAGAAATGCTTTATCTTTGGTTATCACGGATGGTCTCTCAGAGAAGGCAGCTTTGGAGTTGAGATTTAAATGATGACAAGAGGCAGCCATAGGAACAGAAGAATGTTCCAAACAGAAGAAAAGGTCAGTGTAGAGGTCCTGAGTCAAGAAGAAGCCTATCAAGTTAGAGGGATCAAAAGAAGGGCAGTATGGCTGAAGCCTAGCAAACAGGTCCAAGAAATAGATCAGGGTCAGATCATATGGGATCTGGTAAATCATGGTAAGAGTTGGGTCACAGTGGGAAGTTATTGGAGGGTTTTAGGTAGGAAGTAATGTGATCTGATTTCTGTATTAGAAAGATCCCTCTGGCTGATATGTGGTTCATAAACTAGGAAAAGGGCAAAAGTGAGGGCTGGCAGTCCCTTAAAGGAGGTGGCCACAGTAGACCAAAGAAGAGATGATGATGCTTGAATTAGTTTGAAACAATAATGTTTGTAAAACATTATAGAATTAAAGATGATGAGACTTTCTGATAGATTGGATGTGTGGAGTAAAGACAACCATCATGGGTGGTACTTCCGTTTGTTTTGTTTGAGCAAAATGGGTTGGATAGTGGTACCATTGACTGAGATGGCAAAGGACAGGATGGAGAGTGAAGTTAGAAGGAGAATTAGTAGTCCTGCTTTAGCCATGTTATGTTTGAAATGCCTGAAGTGAGAGCCAAGCAGAGATGTTAAAGAGACATTGGAATATATGAGATGGCATTGAGGGCTGGAGTGAGAAATAGGAGACCTTTCAGTGTATATAGATGGTACTGAAAACCAAGGAACTAGGTATGATGCCTTGGACAGTATGAATGGAGAAGAGAAGCCGGGAAGAACAGAGGAGTCTAGTGAAAGAGGAGGAACCAGCAGAATAGAAAGAAATGAGTTGCTAATGAGACAGGGAAATCCAAGGGACTGGGATATAGAAGCTTCGAGAAGATATTCCAAGAAGGACGGATTGATCAAGTATGTCCAGTGCTGTCAAAATGTCGAGTAAAATGAAAACAGAGAATAACATTTCTTTGGCAAAATGTAGGTCATTGGTGACCTTGATAAGGGTCCTTTCAGGGGAGTGGTATGGAAGGAAATTCCATCAGAGTGGGCTGGGAAGAGAAAGAGAATTGAAGAAATGGAGAAAGGGAATACTAACAACTTTTTCAAAGAGTTTCGCTATGAAGGGGAGCAGAGAAATGGGGCTGTACCTGGAGGGTGCACGGTCAAAAGATAGTCTGCTGGTTTGATTGATGGTTTATTTTTAAATGGGTGATAAATAGCAAAGCGTGTTTTAAAGTCTGATGAGAATTATCCAGTAGAGAGGGAAATTGATTTATATCCCTACACACATTTTGGTGGGAGGGGATAGGGAAATAAATGCTCTTGTTGAGCCCATTCTCCAAACGCGGCACCATTTAAACACGTTTTAAATGCAATAAATTGACATGTTGAGACTATGACGAAAAGATGTTAGAGGAAACCATGTGGAAGTAAGATACTGACATGCACAGGGAAGGTTCTCACATCACAGCTTCTGCATTTCACAGCTGCAAAAAACATCAGTCACTTAGACCACAGTGCGAATGGTATCTTTTAGAAGTTGTGCAATATGGCAGACTTAACCTTAAGACTGTTTGGGCTAGGTCCTCTACCAACCAACCACTGGTGCAGACCCGTGCCCAAATTTTCTTTGCAGATTTAAGGATCTGACTACATACATCAACCCACTCACCACTGGCACCTCCCAAGATGCCGTCATTGTATTGCCCGATGCACCTCTCAGAAGGTCTTTTGCGTCCAGAGGCAATGGAATACATTCATGGTAAACCATATACCCCAGTTTTCATGTCACAGTGTAAAATCTGCACACCCCCAATCCGTCTCTGCACCTTCAGACAGAACTGAATTAGAAAAATTCCAAATAATCAAAGTTGTTCCAAAAATATTTTTTTATTTTCCTCCATCATTGTAGCAGGCATTTGAGAATGCCTGCCCAGACCATACTCCCTTCTCTAAGAACCATCACACTCAGATTCTGCAGGATAGGGCAGCAGATCATCCTGTGACTTGTGACAGGTGTCTGGTCCTGGGAGTAGGCAGATGAGCAGTGCCTATCAGACTGCCCTCTAAAAATTCAGACTAAGGTGCCCAGATACCATATAAGTCAGCTTCATACCTCGCACAGCAGGAGCTGGCTGCAGGTGCTCCTGGCTTCCTGGAAATGCTCACACCACTCTATGCCTTCAACATGAGAAGCCAGGGCTCAAGATCACCATTAATCCTCCAGACTGCCATCACCACATTTGGTCTTTCCATTCCCATTTCTGACCTGTCTCCCAGCCCTTCCCCATTCCCCAAAACCTTCTATCGTGTGCTCTGGAACCCATAGCTCATCATCAGCAAAATCTCCTTTATGTTCAACTTCTCTGAACATTTCATTAGCCTTTATGCCCTAACCTTGTAGTTCTCAAGCATTTGGGTCTCAGGACCCCCCAAAAAACTTTAATTTGTGTGTGTTATATCTATCAATACTTACTGGATTTGAAACACAACATTTAAATTAACTTATTAATTTAAAATAACTATAGTAAAACCATCACGTATTTTATGAAAAATAACTTCACATATATGTATCTTTTTAAGTCACAGGAAGAATGACTTTGTTTTACATTTCTGCAAATCTCTTTAACTTCCAGCTTAATGGAAGACAGCTGGATTCTTCTCTCCACTTCTGCATTCAATCTGTTGTGTTATCACACATCACGTAGCCTCTGGAAAATTCCACTGTAGACTTGTGAGAGAATGAGAGCAAAAAGGCAAATAATATCTTAGTGTCACTAGGAAAATACTTTTTGACTCATGGATCTCTGACAGGGTCTTGGAGACTCCCCGGGGTTCCTGAACTACACTTTGAGAATCACTGTTCTAAATGAACACTGGTTCTCCCCCGAGGGCCTTCCCTCCTCCAAAGTCCTCTCAAATGGTGGTGTTTTTTCTCCCGCACTCCTTGTATCACTGAATTTTGAGGGAGAGTACTTGTCTTCCTTGTTCCTTACGCCACTTCCAGACCATAGTCTCTCCTAAAAAATCCCATCAAACCATCAGATTACTCTACCCACTTTCATTCCTTGTTGTGGTCATGGCCGTCTCACGGGTTATCCTTCTCTTTCCTTGAAGCTTTCACTCCCAGTTCAAGGTCACTCTCTTAGGTATTGCTCTCGGTGCTTTCAATGTCCATTCAATGTCCACTGAAGAATCATCTTGGTGATTTCAATATCCATAGATAGGATCCTTCCAGTATCCTCTGCTCAGTTCCTTGACCCCTGCTCCAATGACCTTGTCCTTCACTCTACCACAGCCACTTATTCTCTTGGTCAACCTTGACCTTGTCATTTCCTATTGCCTGCCACTCTGTCCCACTCTCTAACTTTCCACTTCTCTTCCTCTAGTTCCCTGACTCCCATAATTCTTCAACTCCCTGGGATGTACTACCTTTTCATGGCTCTCAACCCCTCAGGTCCTCACTTCCCTCCTCATCCAGATTAGATTCCATTATTATACTAACTTCGTCATGTACTCCCTAGACTCCCTTTTGCCCCTTTTCTCACTGCATTGCTTTGCTAAGCCAAGGTTCTTCAATCCAATTCTCGACCCCTAACGCCACTCAGCACCCGCACCAAATGTCTCTAGTCCTGTCACGTTTCTACTGTCTCCCACATTCCAAAGTTTTCTTCCTCATCCTCACTCTCATCTGAGAACCTTCATTCCTCCTTTGCATGATAATATAAGAACATCTAATAACAATTTCAGTAATGCTTTGGACTGAATGATTACGTCCCCCCAAATTCATATGTTGAACCTCTAGTTCCCAATGTGATGGTATTTGGAGGTGGGGCCTTTGGGAGTTAATTAAGGTTAAATGAGGTCATGACGTCGGGGCCCTCATGAAAAAACTAATGGCTTTATAAAGAGAGAAAGAGACACAAAAGTGATATGTCTTTCTGTTTCTCTGTATTTCTCTGTCTCTCTCTCTCTCTCAAAAAAGAAAATCCATTGGGCTTCCCTGGTGGCGCAGTGGTTGAGAGTCTGCCTGCCAATGCAGGGGACACTGGTTCAAGCCCTGATCTGGGAAGATCCCACATGCCGCGGAGCAACTGGACCTGTGAGCCACAACTACTGAGCCTGCGCGTCTGGAGCCTGTGCTCCGCAACAAGAGAGGCCGCGACAGTGAGAGGCCCGCGCACCGCGATGAAGAGCGGCCCCCGCTTGCCGCAACTAGAGAAAGCCCTCGCACAGAAACAAAGACCCAAAACAGCCAAAACTAAAATTAATTAATTAATTCATTAAAAAAAAAAAATCCATGTGAACATACAGTAAGAAAGCAGCACCTGCAAGCTGTGAAGAGAGCCCTCACTAAGAATCAAACATGCTGGTACCTTGATCTTGAACGTCCCAGTCTCTACAACTGTGAGAAGAATGGATGTCTGCTGTTTAAGCCCCCCAGTCTATGGTATTCATTACAGCAGCCTGAGCTGACCGACACACATACCACCACCGCTGTACCTATGCATCTGCTAGACTCTGTAGCCATATTCCGCCTCCCTCCTGTTGCTGGAGATGGACTGCCAGTGCCGAATTCTGAGGCTAAACCCTCCATTGTGCAACTGATCCCATCCCCCCACATCTCCTAGCGGGGTGTTACTCCACTCCCACACTTCCAGTTTATGTAGAACAAAACAGCTTGAAAGATTTTTCCATATTCATTGTCCCTAAGATTTATTCTCTTTTTCTTTCCTTGACACCCCCCCCCTCCAATCAGGCTTTCCCCTTCTCCATTCTGCTGGAACTACTTGTCAACATTGTCCACGATCTCCATGTCGCACAGAACTCAAACACTTGTTGAAGGGATGAATGAATGAATTCTCAGGGAGTGAGGATCTCCCAACAGAAAAGTCACACGTGTGTGCATGTGCACACACACACACACACACACACACACACACACACACACGCACGCACAGATGGAGGGGGAGGGGCAGAGAGAGGGAGAACTCTTCCTGGCCCCGGCTCCCACAAAGGCTGGCTTGGCTTTATGTCTTCGAGAGGCCTCTTTTATTTAAGAGTGGCGTAGGAGTAAGGCTGTCCTTTGCAACGCAGGTATCTTGACCAGAACAGTCATCTCTTCTAGTATTGATATAACCCAAATCTTACCATCAAGAAATGCTTCCTTGTGGGGAAGAAGCCTAAACCTTGATTTAGACCTAGTAGCATTATTTCAGGGCAGTTCCTTAATCCGTGAGAGTCTCAGTGGCAGACACAATCTGGTTTTCAGGGATTTTATAAAGTCTAAATGAAGTTTATGAGAGTTATGTGAAATATTTGGCATAGTGCTTGGCACACTGCAGTACATTTTTTTAGTAGCAATAGAAAAGCAACGAGGCATCATATTCAAAACAGGAGATCTTGTGTGTTTATTGTCTATAGCGTTTGTTTCCCTAGATAAATAATCCCAATTCCTTTATGATAAAGCCTAGTATTGAGCTTGATTCCCAGTTTGATTCACATATATTTCAGCCTTTCTTTATTCTCTAATGTTTATTGTACTACTGCAATACAAATATACTCTTGTATTAAAAAATACTGTTGAGTATAAAGGAGACTTCAACAAGTGGTCCAAGAATATGGAAATAAAATGGTAATCCTAAAATGTGACACTCACATGCTCCCCCACTGCAAAAATAGATAAAGTAAAAATAAGGAGCAGAATCACATGAATATAACATAAGGACATAAGATAGTCGTCTTCATTGGTTATATACAAAGACAAGTGGAATAAGTGGGAGTATGTTTATGCTTATTCATTCCTGTTGGGGTAAGGGAAGGGAAAGGAAGAGGGGAGGATAAGAAAGGGAAGAGTGTGGAAGAGGAGAAAGAAAAAGGCAGGGGGAGAGAGATGGTTTTGGCCAGTGAGAGTTCTGGCCAGGAGAGTTCATCTAGGCTATAGTGAAGAGGCCTGATGAAAAAAATCCCTCAAGGCAATCTATCCCCCTTTCCTCAGAGTCAGTGCCCATCTCTCAAGTCTCCAACCACAAATCCAGTGTCCTGGGTACCACGATGCAGCCGCAAG
Organism: Lipotes vexillifer; assembly: GCF_000442215.2. Lineage (NCBI taxonomy): Eukaryota > Metazoa > Chordata > Mammalia > Artiodactyla > Lipotidae > Lipotes > Lipotes vexillifer. The sequence goes on from NW_006776752.1 coordinate 108,169, forward strand.
ATGTATCCCATGCAAAGTATGCTTCTGGGGATTGACTCATGCTAACTAAATTCTCCAGAGCCTGATGTATAAACTAACATACTAATTAAGATGTAACCAGTAATTTTGGTTTCTGGGACTCTGCCTAGAATCACACTGATAAATTTTCTCTTTTTCCTGCATTAGTAGGAAATTTATTCACTTTTCATTTTAAACTAAATCTTCCTCTGCACGATGGAATTCCCATTATACCCTAAACATTGCATCCTGTGCCACCCTCTTCCCTCCTCCCTCTCTTCTTCTTCCCTTCCTTCCTTCCTTCCTTCCTTCCTTCCTTCCTCCCTTCCTCCCCCCCCCCACACACAAATGTGGAATCTACAATAACAACAGTTACAACTGACATTAATATTAATTGCAGACATATGATGTACTGGCACTGTGTCAGGTGCTTTGCAAGCAGTATCTCACACCTCAGACAACACTATGACATGGGTGCTACTATTACCCCCATTTTACAGATGAAGAATTGAGGCTAAAATGAACGCTTTAGTCCTTTCCAAAGGTCACCCAGCTTGTCAGAAGTAGAAATAACCACAAATTACAAGGTTTTCTTTCCCACTGTAAGTTCCTCCCTACCCTGAGTCATCTCGACCTCCCCATTTAGGGAGAGGAAGTTACAGAGCTGTTTGGGGAAGATAAATATTCTCATCCAAACTGTAGGGAGGTTTTCTGCTGGACATGGGAAAGGAGAATTCTGCAGTAGGAGAAAGTGGGCAGAGCCAGGATGCCCTGTCCCTTTGGACAACTGTCCCTAGCAGCTGGGTCAAGGTGAGCCAAGCCAGCACATGGATGGCCATGGCTCAGAGAGAACTCTCTGTTCATCCTCTGGCATTAAGTGGGGCAGTTCTGATCTGACATCACTCAACGTCTGTTCCACTTCTCCTAAGTATGGTACTCATGTTACCAGAGTTTGGGTGTTTCAGCCTGGCTTTCATCAGTGAAGTCTAACTTAGGGCATTTCTCAAGCTCTCCTCTGAGGAGGAGTAAACCAAAATCTGTTGCTAGCGTTACTGGAAAAAGGTTCTTCACTCAAATAATTTTTGGATCTATCGTGCACACAATATCATAACATGCATCTGTATGTTAAGAACTTGGGGGCGGTCTGCAGGAAAGAAACATTCAGTAATGTAATTTCTTTTCATGGACTACTATTAAGAGTTTAGGGATATAGTTTTCCACAGAACACCATCGGGAAAATGCTGTCCTAGACAGGAGAATTGCACATCAGTCAAATTTGCTTTGAAGAGGTCCCAGGACTAAATAAGATCAACGGGAGTTCTTAACAGAATCTACTCAGCTGACTTTGCTTTCAGTTTTTTAATCTCTTGAATGACTAATCTACAGATACTATCCAAATTTACAGGGAAAATGTCTCCCTCCTTCACTTTCCACTGCAGAAACCAAATGAGTAACCTTCACAATCATTCCCTCTGACCTGCCTATGCATCTCATCTGGGCTGGAGAAAAGAATAAGACTCAGCCACCTCCTTCATGAGAAAGGCTGTTGAGACCCGATGGAGATGTGATCAAGGGCATTTGATCGTAAATTAGCACAAGCTGCCATATTTACTGAGAGCACACCAGGTACCGGGCCCAGGCTAGGCCCCCAGCAGACAGTGGGTGACCTGTTTAATTGTACAGCCTGCCTGTGATGCCTCACGGGCCTGTCCATTTGGGGAATACCCAGAACCTAGCACTGTGCCTCCACTGAGTAGACCCTCAATAAATATTTACTAAAGGAAGGAAGGGTGGGAGGAAGGAAACAAATTGAGGTTTGGAGATGCTAACTTGCCCAACATCACACCTCTAGCAAGCAGGAGAGCCAGGATTTAAATGGCAAATAGCTGAGCTCTCCCACATCTGACCAACCGCCAAACTTTTTGTTAATTAGCACACAACCAGCTCTGAGGAGCTGGTGTGAGGCTCTGACCATGTGTGCTCTGTGCATTAGCTTTGGCATTACTGTAGTTTATGAAATCAAAATTGCACTTTTTTTTGGAGTGCCTGGTACTAACAGCTAAAATTTATTGAGCACTTATTATGTACCACTTACTACACTGAGAACATGACACAGCTCATTCCCCATGACATCCTAAGAAGAAATTACAATTATAAGCCCATTTTACAGATGCAGAAACTGAGGAGCAGAGAGATTTAGATGACAATCTCTAATTAAGTGGTGGAGTCAGGATTTGAACTGAGGCAGTTTGACCCTCAAATCCCTGCTTTTAGCCTCTCTGCTACATCTATTCCCTCAGTCCAATGATAGACAACCCAAGAGAGGGAACAGACAGAGGCACATACCACCCACAGCTGGATAATTAAATATACTTATTTTATTAATTTAATCCTGAAAAATGTTTACATATTTCTAAGTACATCACCAGTATCAACTCATTTAATTCTTATAATTCCGCAAAAGAGTATGAGGCTGGTACTATTATTATTTCCATTTCATAGATGAGAAAACTGAGGCACAGAGAGTTTAGTAACTTGCCCAAAGTCACACAGCAAGTGGCAGAGCTGGGAGTCAAACCCCGGCAGTCTGGATCCCTAGTCCTTGTGCTTAACCGCTATGGGGTGCTGCCCAATGGGAACAGGAAGACACCTCATTTAAAAGTGAAATACCCTCCCAAGACCAGTGGCTAAAATGATCTCGAAGAGGAACTCAGAGCCATCTGCAGTCCTGGAAGTTAAACGGGGGCAAGGGAGCTTTATATTTCCTGGCTGAAAATGGTTCTGCTCATCCTACTAGAAATTAATAGCCGATTGTTTTTTGCATTCCTG
>NW_006776752.1:111146-121479 GCF_000442215.2 Lipotes vexillifer
CCCCCGCTGTTTCTAGAAGAGTAAGCTGTCAGCCAGCATCTGCCAGGCAAGACTGGTAGGTGAAGGGACCAAATCTCTTTGTCGAGAGAACCCGGCAGAGATGGGTCTGCTCCTGCTTTCTGCTGGTCTAGGAGCTGGGCCCCTTCCTCCTCTCTTTGCAGGAAACCTGCCTTGGGTCAGTTCACAGCCCTTCTGCACCTCTGACAGAGGGAGCTGGGGGAAGGAAAGGATGAAAGAAAAGATGTGAGTCAGGTTATTTGTTAGGAGAAGGGGCAAAAGGTCTTCAAAGGAAGCATGAGAAGCTGCAAACACAGCGTCTAAGAAATGACATTGAACTATTAACAGTGAATCCTGCCTAGCTCAGTAAGTCTTCCCCCAGCTGTGCTGGACAGGCGTGAGCTCCGAGACAGGGTGGGAGTGATGTCTGTCCAGGCACAGGGTAGGGGCTCAATGAATATGTGCTGAATAACTTGTAACATGAATATAAGTGAACAGCCCCTTAAAACTTTGGGTTTTACTTTTCTCTGGTCCATAAATGTTTTTGCCTCCTTTTTCTGTTTACCAGTATGACTGAAGGGATGCTATATATAGGCTGGACGCCAGCCTCATTCCCAGCCACTCTTTCTTTTCACCCACTCCACCCTACGCCAAGCCACACTAAGCTGCTTGCATTCTTGGAAAGCCAGGACTGCATTCAGGTCAAGGGTTCAGGTGATGGAGACAAGCCAGATTTCAGCGCTCATCCAGCAACATACCATTGTGAACTTGGGCACATTACTTAACCTCTCTGGGCCTGGAGCACCCTGTTCTCCTGCTCCCCCTTATAAGTACCCACTTCCCCTTCCAGGGGCCAGGGCAGGATTGTGCTTCCCCTCCCCACAGGGCGGCCTGCCCAGCACTTTGCACACCCTCCCCTCAGCGTTGACCTCAGCCTTTTGCAGGGATCAGTTCTCCTGCTTGGCTTGATGCTGCTTTCTGAAACCTTTGATGCTAAAACTCTCAATTCTAATGACATTTATTATTTGGTCTAATTATAAATCCTGGTGCTGCTGTAAGGACAAATAGGGCCACCTGAAGTTCTGTCTGGGCAAAGCCATTGATATAATCAATCAGTGCCTTGATCACATTGCCATGATGTTTTTATTTGGTCCAATTATAAAATATGTTTTAAAATATACAAGTTTATATAAAACAGAAGTCATCTTTAATCCTACCATTACCACCTGGTAAACTCCTATACAAAAATTTATAGAACCCAGTTGGGACCATTTCGTATATTCATTTATTCTTTCTTTCATTTAATCTCTCAACAAATGTTGCTGGCACCTCTTCTGCCAAGATCCAACAATAAGCAAGAGAGACAAAGGACCTGCCCTCATAGAGCTGACATCTTATTGGGGAAAAGAGGCAAACATACACATTTTCACTCTTCACAACCATCCAATGCGTGAGAATAAGAGTGGAAAAGGCAAATAAAGTAAGATTATTATCCTCCTCCTCCTCCTCATTATTAGTATTATTAAAATAGCTTTGGGCTTCCCTGGTGGCACAGTGGTTGAGAGTCCGCCTGCCGATGCAGGGCACACTGGTTCGTGCCCTAGTTCGGGAAGATCCCACATGCCGTGGAGCGGCTGGGCCTGTAAGCCATGGCTGCTGAGCCTGCGCGTCCGGAGCCTGTGCTCCGCAATGGGAGAGGCCACAACAGTGAGAGGCCCATGTACCGCAAAAAAAAAAAAAAAAATAGTTTTGAACTCACGCACCCCATGAAGGGGTCTCAAGCAACTAAGACCAGCTACACAATTTTCAGTGCAAACTGAAAATGGCTGCTGGGGGGTGTGTGTCTCTTGTTCAAAAGTTACTTCGAATTTCAAGACAGCCACAGCACAGCATTAAACAGAGCACCAGCCCTTCTGATCAGGAGGCCCTGAATGACGGCACAGGTCCTGAGGCCTACTTCAAAGGTTCCTGGATCACACTTTGAGAACTGCTACTGCAGAATATGACCTGCATCTTGCAATAGGTGGTTGACTTAGGGCCACAAGTATACACCACAACGCTATAGAGGTAGGAGTCTGCGTGCGTGTGTGTGTGTGTGTGTGTGTGTGTGTGTGTGTTGTTTGAGCTTCTGGATCACCAGGCATAAGTGTTCTTGATCACTTGTGCACGTTTTCCCCTTGGGTGCCTTCCACATAATCTGCCCTGTTCAGTCTATTACACACACACACACAGATACACACACACACACACACACACACACACACACACACACACACCCCTCTAGCTGAAAGTTTGCACCCCTTGTGTTCCAAATGGCTGCACACCCGATATCCATCATAGTTTCCTGTTTTGTGTTTTTATTGTGGTTGCAGGCTTTGATCAGCCGAACTGATGTCTATCATCCCCATTTTCCTGTTTGGTGCCTAACACACAGTAGGCGCTCTATGCTTTTGCTGAGTTGAATTTTATAATTCCAGTGGCTGGGGGGATATTCTACTTACTAAATGCTGTTAACAACTGACGGTTGACAACATAAATGCAGTAATTGGTCCTCCCTCCCGAGAACCAGGCTCTTCGGGAGATCAGCAACCCCATGACCAATGGGTGGACTTGTGCATTCAAATGATGATACATCATTTTCCTGAAACAAGTGAGCAATGTTACCTGATGTTCCTGAGGCTCAGATATGTACATAGCTAATAAAGGGCCTAAGTTTTTATAGTATTTAGAAGGATGCCCTTAGATTCCTGGTAACAAATCAGTCTATTTTAATGAACATTATACACGTTTATAAATAAAATACAGAGCCATTTACAATTCTGGTCAAATCACCAATCTCTCCAGCACAGAGGGAAGGGACTGTGACCTCTCTCTCACTCTAAGACAAAAATCACAATAGAGGTATTAATCCTTCACCTAAAATAGACCTTCCTCTACTCATATGAGAAGTTAGTACTGCTGCCAAGTGCAAAGGACCCAGGACCTTGAGTGCAAATCTGCCACTTTACAGGATGGGGAAATTGAGGCTCAGAGATAAGAAGTGACTTTTTTGTCCAAGATCACAGAGCTGTTTAATAGCAGCTCTGGGACACACACCCAACTCTCCAAACAGTTAGATAATGGACCATCCATACCAGAATAATGTGGGCTTTCAGGACAGTGTGGGTCCAGATTACTGAAAATTTAACCACTGCTTCATCCGGGATCATTAACAAGTAGAGCCTGAAATATCTTTTCCAAATCCAGCTGGACGTCAAACCCTCCACTAGTGCCCTGAGTACCATCCCTTTCCCAATGTTCGTTTGAAACATCTTTCCTCCATTTTCAGCACGTTTATCCTCTTCCCTTCCACTGGCCCCTTTTCCTTCCCTCCAATGTGTATTTATTGCCTTGGGGAGAAGAAAAAACAAGACTTCATAAGGCTAGCTGCCTCTCGTGGTTATAATTCTATTTCTTTCTCGGTTGTTACTGCCAAACTCCTGCAAGTGATATATACATCGAGGCCTCCCTTTTCTCACCTCCCTTGACTCCTGTAAGCCCTTGCAGTCTGGCTGCCATCCCAGCGCTTAACAGAAACCAAGGGTCAATGATGTGCTTGTCCTAAATCAAATGTCTTTGACTTGGTCGTAATTCTCCTTGACGTCAATGACCACGCTTCCCTAATAGTGATAGTCGTCGTGATAATACAGAAGCTTTTATACTTAAAAATAGGTCAGGTCTTAAAAAGCCATTTGTAAGTTCAGTATTTAAAAGGACTTTGGAGCCAGACTGCCTCGTTCATCTCTTGCTTGCACAGTCAACTAGCAGGATGCCTTGTGCCGCAGCTTCCATAGTGATAAACTGGGAACATAACAGTACCTAGCTCACAGAGTTTGGGTGAAAGTCCATGGAATATGTTTAGAACACTGTCTGGCACATAGTACATGCTCAATAAATGTGAGTTGCTATTGTCGGTATAATATTTGTAAATCTAAGATGACCGAGAGGAGTTTACGTTTGCAATATCCATTCACATACCCACCAAATGGAAGCATTGGTTGATGCTGTGACATTTCTGTTTCTCCTTGCTGCTGTCATACATCTTTCTCGGGTATATTTCCTTAAAACAGGTCAATTTGGAAATCTGTAGAGGCAACTGACACTCCTTCCCCAAATGGTCTCCGTATCTTAGAGATCTATGGGATCCATACCCTAATCACCCAAGGTTCATTTTAATGAGGAACAGATTCATATGAACTTTAAATTTATGGAACACCCAGGCTTGCAACAAAAAATCTCCAAGTGGGCTTCCCTGGTGGCTCAGTGGTTAAGAATCCGCCTGCCAATGCAGGGGACACGGGTTCGAGCCCTGGTCCGGGAAGATCCCACATGCCACGGAGCAACTAAGCTTGTGTGCCACAACTACTGAGCCTGCGCTCTAGAGACAGCGAGCCACAAGTACTGAAGCCCGTGTGCCTAGAGCCCGTGCTCCACAACAAGAGAAGCCACCGCGATGAGAAGCCCACGCACCACAACCAAGAGTAAACCCCGCTCTCCGCAACTAGAGAAAGCCTGAGTGCAGCAACGAAGACCCAATGTAGTCAAAAATACATAAAATAAATAAATTTATAAAAAAAAAAATCCAAAAATCTCCAAGCAGCGCTTTCCACTTCCGCAAGCTAAGCCCTTGCGTTTTCCACTGCCTAGCCCGCTCCTAAATTTGCATGAGGCTTCTGGGGTTGATGCTCTGCTCCAGCCTCTCCTAACGGAGATTTTTTTCTATTTTGCTCTTCGTTTTTTCTTGCTTCAGGCTGATAACTGTAGAGTACATGACTCAACAATTTCCACATACTATATGATCCCCTCTTTATTCTATGTGTTGATGATTTGATGATGATGACAAGGATGGAAGATATTTCTTTTTTCTTTTCTTTTTTTGCGGTACGCGGGCCTCTCACTGTTGTGGCCTCTCCCGTTGCGGAGCACAGGCTCCGGACGCGCAGGCTCAGCGGCCATGGCTCACGGGCCCAGCCGCCCCGCGGCATGTGGGATCCTCCCGGACCGGGGCACGAACCCGCGTCCCTTGCATCGGCAGGAGGACTCTCAACCACTGCGCCACCAGGGAAGCCCGGAAGATGTTTCTTGAGTGCTTACTATGTGCCCAGCTCGGTTCTCAGCACTTTAAATGCATCATTTGTCCCCCCCATCCCCGCTTCACCTCAAACGCCTAGGTAGAATTCTTTTTCTTACTTTCAATTTTTAAAAATGGCTTCTACTTTCATTTCCATTATGAGTGAATCCCGAAGTAACATGTTTAACACTCTCTGCTTTTGTGCATGTAGGAAATAAAAGATTTAGTAATATTCATAAGACACCTCAAAACCAAGGACACACACAACCAACAAGCCATAAATAAGGGACAATCAAAAGGCTGAAACTAAAGTAACTGCCCCGTTGACTCCCTCCTCTCTTTGGTGGCAGTGCATATGCTTTTGTCCAGAGCACGACTTTGTTCCTAAGTATAAAATAAGCTGAAAGATGATCAGAGAAGCTTCTGTAGGATTGTTGAGTGTCTACCAAGTCCCAGGCTCTGTGCTAAGAGCTTCACACACATTACCTTCTTGAATCTTCAAATCATGAACTGAGTACCGTTAGTGTCTCCATTCTACAGATAAGGACACTGAGGTTAACAAGATAATTTGCCCAAGTCATATTGGGCCAAGATCCAGACACAGGTGCATCTGCCTTCAAAGCCCATATGCTCTCAGCAGCTCAATTCCTAGGCTAACTTCTGCAGCAGTATGTTCTCCAAGTTTTCCCAGAGAGAAAAAAGACACCTGACTGCCAGTGTCTTTTCTGCTGTCTCTCCCTTCTCCCATTTCCCGTGGGACTCTTCAAGTCCTGGAGGAGACCATTCACTCTCACGTTATCACCAATCTTGACTATAAACATTGTAAAGTCATCTCATTCACTCCTATCTCTCTAGAGACTTCCATAACTCCTGGCACGTAGTACATAACCAATATATCTGTTGAATAATTGAACAGATCACCTTTCTAAAGATTATTTGAAAAATGGTAATCATGTTATTCTTGAGGAATGATCTAAGAGCTTCAACCTTTAAGATTTTATGGGTTTGGGCCCATGCGATGTTGGAGCTCATTGTAAGCACATTGATGCAAAGCATTGGTTCTCAACCCTGGGTGATTTTATACCCTCATCTCCACTATGCCGGGGACATTTAGCAGTGTCAGAAACATTTTTAATTCTCACGACTGGTGGGGGGGGGAAGGGAAGAGGACGCCAATGGCATCTAGTGATAAGGATGCCTTTAAACATCCTACAATACACAGGAGAGTCGCCCATGATAAAGAACACAATCTGGCCCAAAATGTCAATAGTGCTGAGGTTGAGAAACCTGATATAAGGGTTTGTTCTTCCTAAAGCTGGTGTCCTGGTGGCTGAGATGGGGCAGGGATGTATAAACTCTCTGTTTATCTGAGTGCCAAGTGCCATAATCCAGGGGCAGTATTGCCCTCTTATTTGAATGGAAGGAACAGGGAAAAATTGGAGATCCAGCTTGAGGATCCAGAGATGTAACTCCTGTTCCTAAAACCTGGAACTAACATGATTTAGTGCCATAGACAAGGGGCTGGGCTCAACTTTTCATCTGTAAAAGGGGTGTGGATGGGGGTGACCCCTTTTAGCTCTAAAATCCTCAGGTTTTAACACATTTTGAAAGTTGAACTTTCTTTCTTTTTTAATGTATCCTTCTGATTTCACATCCAATCCCAGATCAACTTTTATGTTTGCTTTTAAGACACGCCTGCAATTTTCTCCTTTTCACTTCTCTGTACCTCCCCTTCCCCACGACACACACCCACCTCCTCTACCCAGACAGTCATTGTCACCACCTGGATTACAGGATGAAATTTCTAATCGACCTCCTTCTCTCCAGGCTAAATCCTCAAGAGATTCAGGAGCTTGACCTGGAGGCCCTGTATCCCCTAATCTGTGACATAAGGCATGTTTTCTCCCCTCTTCATTTTCTCTCTACCCTCCCTGGAGAACAGCTGATGCTTCAGAATCCTCCTTCATGGAAGTTTCCCCCAAGTCAGCAGAATTGCCTCTTCTTTGCTCACACTCTAGTAACCCTTTCTTTCTAAAAGCAGGGCATAAATTTCCCTGGAGAAAGGTGCCCTCCTGGTACCAAGAAGAAAAGAACATTCATATTACCTGAGATGGCAAGTTGAGGTGAAATGAGCCTGCACAAATAAACATTATTAAAATAACCCTTATCGCCCCATATATTCCCTAGTCACTTTCCCATAATTTACCACCCCTAGAAGCCCAAACCCCTTTCCTTTGTCTGGTCACTTCTCCACAATTTATCCCCCTTTGTTAAAATGGTATCTAACCCCCAAATCTAACTGTTCTTGAGATTTCCACTTCTTTTCTATGAAGCCCCCCATGTCACATAAAAATATTAATATCAGGGCTTCCCTGGTGGCACAGTGGTCGAGAGTCTGCCTGCTGATGCAGGGGACACGAGTTCGTGCCCTGGTCCGGGAAGATCCCACATGCCGCGGAGCGGCTGGGCCCGTGAGCCACGGCCGCTGAGCCTGCGCGTCCAGAGCCTGTGTTCCGCAACGGGAGAGGCCACAGCAGTGAGAGGCCCGCATACCACAAAAAAATAAAAAATAAAAAAATAATATCAAATAAAATTTGTGTGCTTTTCTCCGTTACTCTGTCATTTGTCAGCTTAATTCACAGTCCTGAGTCTCAGAACCTAAGAGGGTAGAGGAAAAGTTTTTCTTCCTCTACAAAGGCAAAATTATTAGAAAACTACTGACCAAAGCTATTTCCACACAATGAGCACAGTGAGGGGCACTGTCCATTGTTCCAGTGGTGGGGGAGTGGGGAGGATCTTCTGTTTAGAAAATCATGGTGATGAGCCTTTAGTTAAAAATATGAAAATCACATCACTTCACATCATAAAAATATGAAAATAGAGAGATGAAGAAAACAGAAGGTAAGATAAAAAAAATTCCAGTAGAGAAATGAATGTATAAAAAAAGATGAAAATTCTAAAACAAAAATATAATATCTAAAATTAAGAATTCAGGGGCTTCCCTGCTGGCGCAGTGGTTAAGAATCTGCCTGCCAGTGCAGGGGACACGGGTTCGAGCCCTGGTCTGGGAAGATCCCACATGCCGTGGAGCAGCTAAGCCCGTGCACCACAACTACTGAGCCTGCGCTCTAGAGACCGCGAGCCACAAGTACTGAAGCCTGCGTGCCTAGATCCCGTGCTCCACAACAAAAGAAGCCACCGCCATGAGAAGCCCACGCACCGCAACGAAGAGTAGCCCCTGCTCGCCACAACTAGAGAAAGCCTGTGCACAGCAACAAAGATTATTCAAAGCAGCCAAAAATAAATAAATTAATTAATTAATTAAAAAAAAACTTATCTGGCTCTGACTGGAATGAGGAAGCAGAAATAAAGGAAGCTAAAAGTGTTCTCCAGATTAAGGCAACAAGAATTCTCTGTTTTTCCCTTGAAGCCTGAGCCATAGGGATATTGGAGGGGCTCAGGAGTCATATAACAGAAGAAAATGAAAGCAGTTGCTCTTCAGGGTGAAGGTGGGTACAGGCCCCAGCAACAGAGAAACTGACCAGGTCAAAGACAGAGATGACCTAGATGCTATGCTAAATAACATTGCTATATTATTTAATAACTGGTTATCTAGTGGTTACTATGTGCTAGGCAAGGTTCTAAGCACCTTACAAGTATTAAGTCATTTAATCCTTATGGCAATTCCACTTGTATTATTTATTATCACTATTTTATAGACAAGGACACTGAGGCACAGAGAAGTTAAGTGACTTACTTCACATCACACAACTGGTAGGAGGCACAGCTGGGATTTGAACCCGGGCAGTCTGACTTGAAGATCTGTGCTTTTAATGACTTTACTATATTGCAGGTGGGTGTGTTTGCTCTGTGATGTAAGTCTATTAGCTCAGAAAAATATGGGAAGTAAAATTGAGAGAGAATGAAATCTCTTCTCTTTGGCCTGGGGGCTAAGTGGTACAGAGAGCTGAAAGCAGCCCCCAGCATCAGTGAGGATGGGTAAGAGGTAATGGAGGAAAAGCAGATAGCAGGCGGTCAAAGCCAGAGATGGTGTTGGGCTCTCTCCTTTGCTGAATCCTCTGTGGGGATGGGTAGGTCTCACAGTATTTTTTCTGGTTATTGGAGGAAAGAGTTCCATCTGGATCACCCCAAGATGCCTTAGGTAGAGTAGGGTTCAAAAAATGATGAGTTTTAAAAAAAGTGATAAGCTAAACTTGCTTGTCCTTGCCGTCCAGGAGAAAATGTAGGTAGCTGCACACCACTCCACCCCAATCCCCACCATGATGCGCATTCCCTCCTCATTCCTCCCCCCTCCAGGGGGAAGAGTGGAGAGCTCCCTGGAGGATGTGGAGGTTTGGGGCCGGGATGGGGGAGGTGCTAATTATTCTCACCCACTATAAAGTGTGAGCATCACGGGATTCCGGAGAGAGAAGAGAAGGCCCCTTGCTTTCCTTCCCCTGAACAATCGACCAGAAGGAAGTTGGGACACTCAACCCCTGGATTTCCCTGCAGGAAACCCAGGTCCTATGAGGGCCTCCTGCTTCCCGTCCCTCTCTGCCCTGGTTCAGCTCCAGGTGAGCGCTCTGCCTGTTTGGTAAACAGACAGAAAGGACCGAGTGCAATTCATACAGTTTGTTGTTGTTGTTAATTTTAACTTAGTTGCTTTATAGAAATAACAATTTTTTAAATCTCAAATTCATCAGAGAGGGGTACAGTAAGTCCACTACATACAAACGAGTTCTATTCCGAGAGCACATTCATAAGTCCAATTTGTTCATAAGTCCAACAAAGTTAGTCTAGGTACACAACTAACACAATCGGCTATATAGTACTATACTGTAATAGGTTTATAATACTTTTCACACAAATAATACATAAAAAGCAAACACAAAAAAATAAAGAAAACATTTTTAATGTTATAGTACAGTACCTTGAAAAGCACAGTAGTCCAGTACAACAGCTGGCATACAGGGGCTGGCATCGAGTGAACAGGCAAGAAGAGTTACTGACTGGAGGAGGGAGAGGAGGTGGGAGATGGTAGAGCTGAGGGATCGTCAGCAATAGGAGGCGGAGGGCAAGCTGCAATTTCACTCACGCCTGACGTTGGTGGCACAGGTTCTGGTTCCTTGCTGGAACCAGATGCACTTTTTTTTTTTTTTTTTGGTACGCGGGCCTCTCCCTCTTGTGGCCTCTCCCCTTGCGGGGCACCGGCTCCCGGCGCGGAGG
>NW_006776752.1:122237-138739 GCF_000442215.2 Lipotes vexillifer
GGTACGCGGGCCTCTCACTCTTGTGGCCTCTCCCGTTGCGGAGCACAGGCTCCGGACGCGCAGGCTCAGCGGCCACGGCTCACTGGCCCAGCCGCTCCGCAGCATGTGGGATCTTCCCGGACCGGAGCTCGAATGCGTGTCCCCTGCATTGGCAGGCGGACTCTCAACCACGGCGCCACCAGGGAAGCCCACACTTGCATCTTTGAAAGTTCGCAACTTGAAGGTTTGTATGTAGGGGACTTACTAAATATTGCTTCATATTTACCCTGAACCTAGTGTGTGCTGATACTCGGCACTAAGAAAGTAGGAGAGTCGGCCTCTTAATATACTTGAGTGGTACTAATTACTAGAGCTACTTAATGACTTTCCCGAACCCCATTTTTCCTCAGTAGGGTGGGAACATTGATACCTACCTTATAGAGGTGTTGTGATATTAAATTGAAATTCTGTGTGAAGGCATCTAGCACCATATCTGACACACAGCAATCTCCTTGAATTTAGCACCTATGATTAGTTTTTAATTCATCTCTTATTAATAGTTATCCACTTGAAAATACATAAGACAAAGTCCCAACTCTCCAAGATCTCACTTTTGGTTGTGACACATCCATATGAAATGATTCATTCATGATACAAGGTACTAGGGTGGGTGTAGCGCTCCCAATCCACACGGGCAAGGTAGATAGTATGCCCGAAAGTCCTGAGAAGGGAGATATCTGTGTGGTCAGAAGAAGCAGGACTTGAGCTGGTTGAAGGAGGAGCACAATTTGGTCCCAAGAAAAGTGAGGCGGGGACCTCCCAGCGTTGGGTACCATGTCACCTTCCGTTTGTATCCTTCCTCCTACTCTCCCAGTGCCCATGCCCAGGGTCTTTCATACCTCATCTGCCTGATTAAATAGGGACAACGGGTGCCAGGAAGTCTGCTGTATAGGTGAGAAACTGAGCCCCAGAGAAATAAATGCAGCCAAGCCAATACCAGCCTCATTTTGTCAAAGATCAGGCGGTGAAAAGTTAACAAAAGGTTAACACGGCTTCAGGAGTCAACCGAAAGAGTCATCTGGCCGTTGTTGTGTAACAACCGCAATGATAAATGTCACGGCAACAAACTATTAACATCTACTAAGCACTTATTCACTGTACCAGGCGTCATGGAAAGTGCTAAATGTGTGTTGGCTTATTTCGTTCTCATAATGTCTATGAAATCGGTAGTGGTATTATATTATTATTATTGTTACTTTCTCTCATTTACAGAGGAAATATTAAGGCCTAGAGAGGTTCAGAAACTTGCCTCAAGGTTGCTGGGCTCGTCACTGGCAGGGCCAGCTGCAAGCCCAGGTCTGTCCACCCCAAAGCTCAGGCCCTGAGCTCAGGCCCATAGAAATTGCCCCCAGGGTCCTGCCGAGACCAGCTTGTTCTGGGCTATTTCAGAAAGGGGCCGTGTAAGGATCACCTAGTCTTTTCCGAGCCAATAGTCCCTGTGGCTGAACTGTCCTCTGCTTGGCAAGAGACGATGGGGCACAGACTCTGGGGCTCGGGTGAGTGGATCCTCTCTCCTCTCCACTGTGTCAGAGCAGCTGTCTCATCCTCCACGCTACCCTCTTTGCTTCAGGCTCAGGAGGCTCTGCTCCTCTCGAAGGAACTCCCTGGTCCTTTGCCTTGCCAGCCTCCGTCCTCAGCGGTCATCTAGTTTGCTCGTGTCTGCCTTACACTCCAGCACCCCAAGCTCGAAAGAGAGCCCTGGATGTGGCTTGACTGATACAAAGAACAGTGAGAGTGACCCTCTATTTATCATCAAATTATGCTTTTGTAAGCAGCTTTTGGCAGGAAAGAGCTCTCTGCGGGAGGCACCCCTTGGGCTTGTCACTAACTTTAAATCAGGCACCCCCATGCTCTACTCATCTCCAGCCCTAGCACACCTTTCAAATCTTTTGATCACACAATAAGTAATAGATGACCAGATCTCTTCCCCAGCTTCCCCTTCAGTAATGTCGTGAACAAACTCTGTGAACAATAGAGCACCTAAAGAAAAATCACAAGACGACCACACAAACCTACACACAGTGAGGGACGATAATGACTCTGACCTCCTTTTTCAATGATTAACTGAGATTACTTCCCTTTTTCCCTTTAAAAACTTTCATGGCTGAGCAGAATCTTCAGAGATGGTTTTTGGGGGGCACTGAGTCCACCATCTCCCCAGATTGCCAACATTCCGATTAAAAGCAACTTTCTACCAACATTTGTCTCTCTCTCGAGTATTGATTTTTGAGTGGTGAGCAGCCAGACTTGATTCGGTAACACTTTCATTATCAGTCTCAAACTGGGATAGTTTTTTTGTTTTGTTTTGTTTTGTTTTTTTAGCAATTACTGATTTCTCTGGAGCTTGTGACTAACTGAAACCTCCTTATGCCACAATTTTCCCATTCTATGGGCAGAAACACTCAGCTGTGCAGCTGAGAATTCCCAATCCTTAATTACGTCATTTGGGGAATTCAAAAAAGAAATTACAAAATCTATACATGTGTTCCATCTCAAATCACACAAAACAGAAATGAATAAAGAAAAATGAATAATCTCCCTGCTCCCCATTCTGCCCTTTTTCTCCCCAAGGTAACCAATATTAACAGCTTGGACCCTATCTTTACAAAATATAGACACAATGTTCAAGGGTTCTTTTCAAAAAGGTCACACTCTATGCCAAGTGTCAGAAAACTATGGTCTGCAGACTAATCTGACCCACTGCCTGCTTTTGTAAATAATGTTTTATTAGAACACAGCCAAGCCTATTCGTTTACATATTGTGTATAGCTGCTTTTACGCTACAATGGCAGGAGCCTAAAATATTTGCTATTTGGCCCATTTCAGAAAACATTTGTCCATTTCTGCCCTATGCACTACACTCCAACCTGTATTTTCACTTAAAGAAAGTATCATGGCCTCCTCTTAGGTCATTGCATATGGATCTAACATTCTGTTTTAAAGCTATTTAATGTTTCATAATATGGATGAATTATAATTTATTCTATCATTTCACTATTTGTGATATTATGATATAATAAGAAATATATATTTCATCTTTCTCCCTGGTTCCTGGCACAGGGTTCCTAAAACCCTAGTAGTTTCCTGCATAATAGGGGCAACAGGGGTGTCTTTTGTTATTTATAATAAGCCCCTGTCAACCAAACCTGAGCTAATGCTAATAAGGTGACCCTTGGTGGGTCCCTAGGTCATTTCAGGATGGTGACCGGTTGCCAGAGGAACCAACCACGTGATTAAAGGGTTGGAACTTTCTACCATGCCCCTACCTCCAGGGAGGGCGGGGGGGGGGGGGGCGCATTGAGGTAATTACCAATGACCAGTGATTTAATGAATCATGCCTGTGTAACGGAACCTTGTAAAACAGGACATGGAGGGGTTTGGAGAGCATCTGGTTGGTAAGTACATCCACGTGCTGGGAGTGTGGCACATCCCAAACTCCATAGGGACAGAATCTTGTGTGTTCAGGATCCTTCCAGACCCCGCTCTAAATACCGCTTCATCTGGCTGTTCATTTGTATCCTTTATAATATCCTTTATAATAAACTGGTAATCATAAGTAAAGTGTTTCCGCAGGTTCTGTGCGCCGTTATAGCAAATTATCAAACCTAAGGAGGGGGTTGTGGGAACCCCCAATTTGTAGCCAGGTCAGACAGAAGCCTGGGTAATCTGGGAACCCACTACTTTCAACTGGCATCTGAAGTGAGGCAGGCAATTTTGTGGGGCTGAACCCTTAACCTGTGGGCTGGACTAACTCAGGGTAATTAGTGTCAAAATTGAATTGACTTGTAGGACACCCAGTTGGTGTCCACAGAGAACAGGAGAATTGCTTGGTGTGGAAAATCCACACGTTTGGGATCAAAACTGGAATGTGGGTAAAAAACTGATCATAGCAGTTGTACTACTGATGGACTCTCAGATTGTTCACAGGTTTCTGCCGCTATAGTCAATGCTGTAATAAATGTCTATTTTTTAGAATTACAATGTGATCCAGCAATCCCAATCCTAGGCATCTATCCAGACAAAACTATAATTCAAAAAGATATGTGCACCTCTACGTTCATAGCAGCACTATTCACAATAGCCAAGACATGGAAACAACCTAAATGTCCATGGACAGATGAATGAATAAAGAAGATGTGGTACATATATACAATGGAATACTACTCAGCCATAAAAAAGAATGAAATAATGCCAACTGCAGCAACATGAATGCAACTAGAGATTATCACGCTAAATGAAGTAAGTCAGAAAGAGAAAGACAATAGCATATGATATCACTCATATGTGGAATCTAAAATATGACACAAATGAACCTACCTATGAAACAGAAACAGAATCACAGACATAGAGAACAGAATGGTGGTTGCCAAGGGGGGTGGGTGGGGAAGGGATGGACGTTGGGGTTAGCAGATGTAAGCTTTTATATATAGAATGGATAAACAACAAGGTCCTACTGTGTAGCACAGGAGGACTATATTCAATATCCTATGATAAACCATAATGGAAAGGAATACAAAATAAAGAGGGTGTATATTATATATATATAACTGAATATATATATGTATAACCGAATCACTTTGCTGTACAGCAGTAATTAACACAACATTGTAAATCAACTATACTCCAATAAAAAATTCAAAAATTAAAAAAAATGTCTTTTAAAGTGCTCCAGAAGAAATGGGACGTAATGAACAGATCCACAGGCTCAAACATGAACCCCTCACCGTGCCAGTAAGCCTCTTCAAGCAGCAGTTCTAGTCAGGCTTGGGTGTTGCCAGGCTTACACGGGAGGAATTAAACTTTTAGAAAAGAGAGCACAGCTCCAAGCGGAAATTTTGTCCTGACAGATTCACCTGGATGCTTCCCAGCTTTCAGCTGTGCCAAAGAGCTTTCCCCTGAGCATCCAGTCTCTGCCACCTGAGCCACCCACGCCTCCTGCTAAGCCCTCCATCACCCAGGAGTTAGGCTGGGGCACCCCACCGTTCCAGCCAGGCAGGGTTTTCTGCCACTAGTGGGGAAAGAGGTACCTTTGAAACAGGGCAGGAGGAGTTCAGCTCTGGAGAGAGAGAGTGCCTTTGATCCTAGAGATGGAGGGAATGTATACAGATTACTTGTTTCTAATCTTTTTGGGGTCATAGACTCCTGAAAGCTATAGATCTTTCCTCCCGGAAAAACATGTCTATTTTTCTGTAAGCATTCTGTGCAAATTCAGGGTATGAACAAACTTTCATGGCACGCAGTCCTCAGGTCAGCAACCCTGGCTCCAGGTACACTGCAATCATGTTCCTTACTGCGGCTTACCCAGCCCTTGTCATGAGTTTGACACAGCGTATTTCTCTGTGATTCATTAACGCTTCCCTTTCTCGCATCACCGACCTTGTGCCTGCCGTTCTAAAGGTCTTCCACAGGTTGGCTGTCATGTGCCTCCTTTTTCCTCCGGCTATCCTGTCTGGGAAGATAAACCCACTTCCCAGCCCTCAGACACCTCTCGCTGGGCACAGAACGCCATCATCAATCCCACAGATCAACACCATTCTTCCTGCTGTTGCTGTTACCATGACCTGCTTTCCTAGCCTCGGGTGCAAGCCCACACTGGAAAGACACTTTTCTTTCTAGCCTTTTGCCATCTGGATCAGTCTTCCAGAACCTTCCTGAAAGCTGTAAATCTTTCAACTAAACTAGATATTCTTCTCTGGCCCCTGCCTGTAAAGGTGATGACTTTGTTGTTGCTAAATTTTTACAAAGGAAGTTTGGCCACACACAAAAAAATGCTGCAAAAATGTCAAATTCAATGACCAAGGAGGATCTCCGTTGGTATTTGTTTGTGCTGCCCCCTCCTGGTTAGAAAAGAAGCACTAAATGAACCTGACGGCTGGTTAGTCCTTTTCTTACTGAAAATCCTCAGTTTTAATTTATCTTGATTTTTAATCAGCATCTTAGAAATTCATGCTGGTCTTTGTTATTTAAAAAGGCAGGGTACACTGTGGTTTATTTTTTTAAATATAAATTAATGTAATTTATTTATTTATTTTTGGCTGCATTGGGTCTTTGTTGCTGCGCATGGGCTTTCTCTAGTTGGGGAAAGCAGGGGCTACTCTTTGTTGCAGTGCGGGGGCTTCTCATTGCAGTGGCTTCTCTCGTTGTGGAGCACGGGCTCTGGGTGCTCGGGCTTCAGTAGTTGTGGCTCGCGGTCTCTAGAGAGCAGGCTCACTAGTTGTGGCGCACAGGCTTAGTGATTCCAGGGCACGTGGGATCTTCCCAGACCAGGGCTCGAACCTGTGTCCCGTGCACTGGCAGGCAGATTCTTAACCACTGCGCCACCAGGGCAGTCCCTCACGGTGGTCTATTTCAATCCTTCATAATGTCCATTAAGTGTTCTTGCCTTTGATCCAGAAATTTCCTTTCCAGGAATCTGCCCTGAAGAAATAGCGAGAAATGTAAACAAGAGATTACCTTCAGAGCTCGCCATCTTGTTACTGATGGTAGTAAAATACAGAAGGAGGTTAAATGTCCAACAACAGGTGGTATAACAGAGCCATAGGGTGGAATATTATGTTCACCTTAAAATGATGTTAATGGAGGCTTCTTAATGATATGAAGAAATATTTATAATATGTTAAGTAAAACAGGACACAAAACCATAAGCACTATACAATCGCAACTAAATATGCATAAAAAAAGAAATCTGGAAGTAAAACGTCAAAGCTTAATCTGGTTTTCTCTGAGTAGTGGAATTATGCTATTTTATACATTCATATGTTTTCCAGTTTTCCTGTGAGTATGTGATATTTGTAAAATCAAGAAAAAAACTGGGACTTCCCTAGTGGCGCACTGGTTAAGAATCCGCCTGCCAATGCAGGGAACACGGGTTCGAGCCCTGGTCCAGGAAGATCCCACATGCCACGAAGCAACTAAGCCCATGAGCCACAGCTACTGAGCCTGCGCTCTAGAGCCCATGCTCCACAACAAGAGAAGCCACCACAATAAGAAGCCCACGCACCACAGCGAAGAGTAGCCCCCGCTCGACCCAACTAGAGAAAGCCAGCACGCAGCAACAAAGACCCAAGGCAACCAAAAATAAAATAAATAAATAAAAATTTAAAAATAAAAATAAAGAAAAAAAATCATAAAACTTATATCTGCATGGTAGAAAGAGCATGGAGTTTAGAATCAAATGACCTAGATTTATATCCTGACTCTGTGTCCTTAGAGTGATTCAGTCTCTCCAGATGTGTTTCCTCGGCAATAAGTGAAGGTAACAATAATGCCTGCATCACAGAATTATTGTGAGACTTGAACCTGCGTAACACACCTTACTAAACAACCCTTGTCTTCCATTTGTTCCCCCCATATATTTACCTTACCACAACTTACCACCTAGAAGCCCAAACCCCTTTCCCTTTGTCTTGCCACTTCTCCACAATTTATCACCCTTTATTAAAATGGTATACAAGCTCCCAGGCCTAGCCACCTTGTGGGTTTTCACCTCTTTTCTATGAGGCCCTCCACGTGCATATGAAATAAACCTTTTCTCCTGTTCACCTTTTTGTCAGTTTAATTCACAGGTCCCAGATACTGAACCTAAGAAGATAGAGGAGAAGTTCTTTTTTTCTGCCTTACACTACCAACATCTGCAAACTTTTATCAGTGAGCAGGAATATGTAGTTCCTATGACCTGTGCTGTATGCTCAGTCGAAGTCCCTTATTGCTGTCTTTTTAGCTGCTCAGACCAACTACCGCCTTGCATGAAACGATCCCCAAGGCAGTTGAAACAATATTTCAGAGGTAGGATTGTAGAACCCTTATAGCCAGCCTCAGACAACCAAGAAATTTTCCAAATAGTTAGATAGAGGGCCATCTGGGGGTAAAGACTTGGATTCTTATATATTTTTCACACAAGGGTGGGGGTATCAATAATAAAACATTTTAGCCAATTTATAGATCTTGAATACCACTCACTGATAGTAATTGAGTTTCTAGCATCCATTATACCTATCAACAGGCTACTAATTTCACCAGTGAAAATCTATTTCTGACACTTAGTTTGCTAACTGGCAAAACACTTGGTGTTTCTCAGAGGTAAAGATAGCTGAAGCACTTAAAATGGTCTCTTCTGGAGTGATATTTTTCTGACATAATTCTAATTGACTACCCATGGAGAGGAGACGCCTGATTAGAATGGTAGCTGCCCTGGGGTGTCACTTCAAATAGTGTACACAAATATCACAGGACCTATGCTGAGGTGTTTTAGAGTTAATCACACATATAACACCTGTAAAGTAATAAAAGCCCTGAAACATGTAAGCACACCACAATTATGTGATTTTCAAATCTCATGCAAAAATTCTACGTAGCTCCATATTCTGAATTTTGCATTTCTTACATGTACTCCCTTACAGATTTTGAACTGCGAAACTGGAAAAAGGAAACCTCACTTAAAATGGAGTCAAGGAGGCCAGGGAGGAGTTCTCATGCCTTACTACCTCTTTCTCTCTGCAGACCCCAATCAGGAAGAGACTCGCCTTGCATCTCCAACTGGAAGGTTACTGCTTTACAACCTCAGCAGGAAAAAGGAAGATTTTCTCCTTGCCTGGCAACAGCTCAGCCAATGAGAGACTGTCACAACTCAGCCAATGAAAAGCCACCACACTTTGCACTCCCAGTGTCCTTCAATAGACTCCTTGTTTGTAACAGGCCCTCCGAAGGTCCTCTTTTCCTCTAGGAAATAAGGGCCCTCTCCTTTGTCTCTCAGGACTTGCTTTCAGTTTTTGCTAGAGCATGCTGGTCCCAAATTACAATTCTCTGCCATTCCTGAATAAACCCATTTTACTGGTAAAATACCTGGCTGTATTATGTTTTAAGATCAAACAGATTAAAGTTTTGTTCTTTTTTTTTTTTTTTTTTCAGTGAATTTCTATTTTCCCATTCTTTTGTGAAATGTGGCCATGTTGAATGGGGCAAGAAGCCTGGATGGTAAAAGGTCTCCATTCAGAATACTGAAAGGGAAGAGTCAGTGCTGATGCCCACGTTCCTAGGGCCACAAAGTTAACCTCCCACCCACACCCACTCCAGGGCTCACTGCACCTCAGGAATCCCATTAAAAGGCCTCCTTCGGTGTTCTGAGAGCTCTCCATTCAGGGTAGTTTTATCAGAGGAATTAAACCAGAAAGTATGCAGCTCAGATAACAGGATTAATTAACATTCTTCTCATTCTGCAGACAACCGGGAGGAGGGCCACCTATGTCTTGCCGGCCTTACTGAGGTGGGCTGCCCACGGCTGGCCTGGGATTTCCTGCAGCTGGCTCTGCGGAATGCTAGCCTTCTCTAGGAACGGTGCGTTGTAAGAAAACTTCTCTTTGTTCTCATGGGGCATTTTCCCCCTCCTGTCGGCCCCACTGGTTTTCAGTTTTGTATTTCCAGGTTGGTGTTGATAGATGGGACCTGGCAGCATAAGAATGATTATGGCAATAAGAGCGGGCACTAACACTTACGGAACCTTCCCTGCAGACACCCCCACAAGGCATTCACGAAGTCCACATGGAGTGAGCCTTCACTGGAGGGTCTCAGCTCTCACCACCAGCCCACCCTGAGTCTGTGGCATCCTCCCAAAAGATCTGCCTCTAGCATGGCGTTTGTGAGCAGTGGCTCTTCCACTGAACACCCAAGCAGAGGTGGACATGTGGTCTTCGAATCACAGGGTGTTACTTTAAGCATTTCCCAATAGCTGTCTCCTCTCACCACCATCCCCAGATTTCTCTCCTCTTGTCTCTTACTTGTCTTTTCATTTCTCCTCTTTCTCTTCCCCACCCTCAGGCTCTATAATTCCCTTGATCTTCCAGAGCAGTAGCCCTCACCTTGCAAAACCCACCTGACATCTCAGGTCAGGAAAGCCAGGTTCATCCCCAGAACCCAACTACCTGGTCTCAAGCACCTCCCTCATGGGGAGGGGGTTCTCAGCATGTTCCGGACACTATATTATCTGATATAATCCTCATGACAGTCTTGAGAGGGAAGAACTGGGGTCTGTAATCATTCCCATTTTAGACAACGAGAAAAAGGCTTAGAGGTTTACTTGCCCACAGTCACTCAGCCAGATTCAGGATCAAGAAATCCAGAGCCGTGAGTGGTCTTAATGGCTCACCTTACTGTGAACATATGTCCCAGTTAGCCCTGGAGAGTTCCAGTTTAAGTCAGTGTTCTTCACTCTCCACAGTGCCCTGGTCTGGAATCTTGTGATCACCCTAACTATGCCATAGACTTGTCTATCTTTATATCCACAGCGCCTGGAATCTGCAAGTGCTCAGTAGCTTCAGAGACACTTCCCCAGACGGGTCTTGAGACAGCCATCACCCACCTGAAACAGCCATACAGCCCTTGCCTCTGCCTCAGAGCATATGAAGAGGGCTGTTTCCCGAGGCTGTCGGGCAGTTAGCCTATAAGTGAATCTCTCTCTGTGCTACAGGCCCCATCTATCTCTCTGTAGACTCTGCAGACCAGTGGGGCTCAGACAGCCTCGGTGACCACCGTAGACACGTTCACGAAGGCTGAGATGTTTGTTCAGCCTGGTATCATATTTCATCCCCACCTCCCTCGCTGGGAGACGATCAGGATAGAGATGGATTACACTTGTTTATGGGCTAACGTTTCAAGTGAGAGTTGGATGCAGGCTTGATAGAATTAATTAATTCTCTGTGTTCCAAGAAGGAAGGGAAAAGGAGATAAGGGAAAACTCCACCACAGCTGGCTCTCAGATGGACCCAAGGACACTGGCAGGTGCTCATTAGTTTCTTTCGCTGCCCTGATTTCCTCTGGGGCAAGGTTAGCTTTGTTCAGAGCAATACGGAAAAGCAGCCTTTCCCTGATTACTTGTTATTTGTATAGGAAATCAGATCTGTGGGTTTGGATTTTCAATGTGTCACCTTTAGGCAGCATAGGGGCCAGGTCCCCTTCCCACCTCCCTCTCCCTTTAGAGCAGGGACACAATGCCTACAGGAGAGGTAGAAGGCAAAGACAGTGGGGCTAGAAGGCCTGGCTATGAGTCGCAGCCCTCACACTATTACTGGTGTGGGTCTTCATGTCCTCTCCCAAAGGTGACTGTGACAATGAAAGGTGAAGCCCTTAGAACAGTATCTGACATATAGTGCTACATACCTATGCTATTTGCTGCTGGCTGGTAAGGAAGATGAATGTGGCTGAAGGTGTCTGGGTAATAGAGAGCGGGGCACTTTGCCATTTAGACAGAACATGCTCCATCTGAACTTGACAGCCTGAGGCTGTGGGCATACACACCCAGTGTTTCCAAAATCGTCCAGCTTTTCAAAAGAAGCCCCAAATCCGGATTTTGTGTGACGTCTTCTAATCTGTAAATGCTGACAGTGAATTTAAAAAACATTAAATGCTGGGCTGCACAGGGCGAAACAAGTCAGTGAGCCTGATCCAGCTAGGAGCCTCCAGACTGCAACCTCTCCCTACTTACTGCATGCTGTCACTGCAGAATGGAGATCAAAGCCATGCAGCTTCCATGAAATACAGAGGTGGATGAATTGCTTTTATTGCATCCAAAGTAGGATTTGACAATCAAAAGGGAAGAGAGGGGACAGGGGTGAGCAGCTGAGACTCAGGTAGTGGAGTGCCCAGCCCCGGGGGAATTCCATGGGGAAGAGGCATCCCAGCCTAGGCAAGCTTCCTGCTGGGACAGGGTGGCAGGCAAAGTCCAAATTATGGATGGCTATTTAAATGATGCCACTAAATCTTCAAATCACAAGACCACCCTTACTTTCCAGTCACCTTCTTAATACATGACCAAGAGCCTGGGCTCAGGCATCAAGCTGCCTGGATTAGATCACATCCTGACTCAACCCCGTATCAGCTGTGTGACTTCGAACAATTAACTTCACCTCTCTGTGCCTCAGTTTTAGTTGTAAAAATTAATAGTGCCTATCTCATAGCTGTCATAAGAAACAAAGTGATATGTGTGAAAAGCTAGCACAGTACCTAGCACATCATAATTAATAAATATTACTACGAATATAAGTAATAGTCACTTAAATAAATGCTAGCTTTTATTACTCACAAAGCAACAGAAATTTATGAAGCACTTAATGAGTCCAAGTTTTAAAGCCAGACTTCATGGGATATATTAGGACTTTGAAGAGAGGCCCTGAGTCTTACTCACTACTAAATCCCCAACATGGAGCACAGTGTGGACCATGAGGTAAGAGGCCAATGAATGTTCATTGAATAAAGGGCTCCTGTCCTCAGGGAATCTACAGAATAGTGGGTGGCGGAGGGGGACAAGACCTAAATGTGTAGAAAAGTAACAGTGAAAGATTTACACTACTCAAGTCATCAAAAGAAGGGAATCTGGAGCAGAAGGGTGGAGTATCTGAAAGAATCAAATACAATTCCATTGCTGGAATGTTCAGTTTCAGAGGAAATCATCTCAGGTTCAAGCAGTCAGGGGAAAGTCTCATGGAAACAGAGGTGCGGCTTGGACATGAAGCAAAAAGGCATTCCAAGAGGGCTGAGTCCATGGAGAGATGGTGGTCAAGTACTAGGTGTGTTTCAGGGACAGTGAGCAAAGGAACTCCATGGGGACAGAGTGTTCAGAACAGCTAAGTAAGTGAAGGAAATCTGGAAAAGCTGAATTGACACTTTATTGAAAAAGACCTTCAATGCCAGGCTATGATAGGGATTGCTAGATGTCTCTCTTTCTTCCTTTTAAACAGAATACCTAAAACATACTGCCCCAAATATACTGAACTTCTCAGCCTAACTGGTAGGTGGGTGCAGCCATGTGACTAAATTCTGATTTTAGTTAACGCCAATGAGACTTAAGAGAAAGTCTTGTGTGCAAATTCTGGGATGTTGACACAATGGCTGGAGCTTTAGCAGCCATTTTAGATCAGGAGGCAGAAAGCTAAGGCTGTTGGCTGAGGAAGGAAGGAACCAAGCACCCTGATAACTATATCAGCCTCAGATATTCTACCTCTGAAAGGTTACACAAGAGAGAGATGAACCTTACTGTTTAAGTCACTGTTATTTGGGGTCTATTTTAACCTGCAGCCAAACCTAATGCTGACTGATACACAAGCCAAAGACTGTATGCTTTATCCTGGGGCATCAAGCAGCCATTGGAAATTTGTGGGCAGGCAAGTGACAAGATGAATATTTGGTGTGGAGGATACAATGCAGAACAGTCTGGAAGCAACTGTGCAATAGAGATGAGGGGAGGGAGAATCCAGAGGCTGAGAGCTCAGAGAGGAGGTTAATGCAGTAATTTCGGCAAAATGAATAAATGAGTGTATTAGTTTGGGTTCTTCAGAGAAAAAGAATGAATAGAATTTTTATATATTCTATTCTAACACAATAATAGAATTATATATATAATAAGGAATTGGCTCACACAGTTATGGAGGCTGAGAAATCCTCAGATCTGCGGTTGACAAGCTAGAAACCCAGGAGAGTCAATGGTACAGTTCCAGTACAAGTACAAGTCCAAAGGCAGGAGAAGACCAATGTGCCAGCTCAAAGACAGGCTGAGAGAGGAAATTCTCTCTTCCTCAGCCCTTTTTGTTTTTCTCACATTAGGGATCACAATCTGCTTTACTCAGTCTGTGGATTCGAATGTCAATCTCATCCAAAAATAAACGCCACAGACACACTCAGAATAATGTTTGACCAAATATCTGGGTACCCTCTGGCCAGTCAAGTTGATGCATAAAATTAACCAACACAAATGAGCATGTGCTGAAACCTGTTTTGAGGGAAAATCATTCTAAAAACTGGGATAAAAAAATAAAAAATACACAGAGTATAATGTTCTTTGATAATGTTGAAAAAAGGTGTTGCTTCTTAATCGATCTAACTAAAATCTCACCTTAGTGGCACAGGCTGGACCTGAGAAAATCAAGTAATATCATATAACATTTTAAAAGGAGGGCTCCTGAGTTAGACTGCTTGCGTTCAAATCCTGGCTGCTTCAGTTACCAGCTCTGCAACCTTTGGCAAGTTATTTAATTCCTCTGTGCCTTGGTTTCTTCTTCCTCTCTATGACAATGGAGAGGATATCAATAGTTTACATGCTAGAGTTACTGTAAGCATTAAATGAGGAAGACATTCATTCATGGGTTGTTATATTATACCTGCTATGTGCCCCACACTGTGCTAGGTGCTGGGGATACAGGGATGGACAAAACAATTAAGAGTGGTGTTGCTTATCTAGTGAGTGAGAAAGACAGTAAGTAAGTAATGAAATGAAATCATTTCTGCAGTGACAATTCCTATGTGGCTGAGAAAAGTATGGTCCATAGTACATATTGCTGGTGGCGTGCAAGAAGATTTTACATGGAAAGCAGATGAACATTTTTAATTGTTTGTAATAGTTGTAGATTGACAATGTATCTTAAAGAAATACTTGCTTTTCTTTCTTTTTTTTAATAAACTTATTTACTTTATTTATTTATTTTTGGCTGCATTGGGTCTTTGTTGCTGCACACGGGCTTTCTCTAGTTGCGGAGAACAGGGACTACTCTTTGTTGTGGTGCATGGGTTTCTCATTGCGGTGGCTTTTCTTGTTGCGGAGAAAGGACTCTAGGCGTGTGGGCTTCAGTAGTTGCAGCATTGGACTCAGTAGTTGTGGCTCATGGGCTCTAGAGCGCAGGCTCAGTAGTTGTGGAGCATGGGCTTAGTTGCTCTGCAGCATGTGGGATCTTCCCGGCCCAGGGATCGATCCCGTGACCCCTGCATTGGCAGGTGGATTCTTAACCACTGTGCCATCAGGGAAGTCCAGAAATACTTGCTTTTCTATTGATGACAATGACATTTATTCATTCAACAAATCTTGAGTACCGGAGACTTCCCTGGTGGTCCAGTGGTAAAGAATCCGCCTTCCAATGCAGGGGACTCGGGTTCGATCCTTGGTCGGGGAACTAAGATCCCACATGCCACAGGGCAACCAAGCCCGCGTGCACCACAACTACTGAGCTCGCGCACCCCGGAGCCCTTACGCCACAGCTAGAGAGGGAAAACCCACCCGTCACAACTAGAGAGAAGCCCGTGTGCCGCAAGAAAAAGATCCCACATGCCTCAACGAAGATCCCATGCTGCAATGAAGACCCGATGCAGCCAAAAAAAATAAATTAAAAAACAACAACAGGGTTTCCCTGGTGGCGCAGTGGTTGAGAGTCCGCGTGCCGATGCAGGGGACACGGGTTCATGCCCCGGTCCGGGAAGATCCCACTTGCCGCGGAGCGGCTGGGCCCCGGAGCCATGGCCGCTGAGCTTGTGCGTCCGGAGCCTGTGCTCCGCAGCGGGAGAGGCCACAACAGTGAGAGGCCCGCGTACCGCAAATAAACAACAACAACAACAAAAAAAAACGACAACAAAAAAACCCTTGAGTACCTACCAAGCACTTTATTAGTCACTAAGGGAATATAGCAGAAAGCAAAACAGAAAAATCCTTGAACTGCTGGGGCCGGCGTTATAAATTTTCATTTAAAATTAACTATGGTTTTCCTTTCTAAGTAAATTTGACTTTGAAAAGTAGAATCCATCTTACTAAGTGAACAATACCTTGTTGGTGTGCAGATATGGCAAAAAGTAGTGAAAGTGGTGTAAAATGAGCCACATCGGGGATGCACTGGGCCTGAAGCCGCTCAGTTAGCGCTTACAGTGCGGAGCTCCCAGACGGGCGCCTTCACAAGAAGTGCTCGGCTCCGTCCCCACTCCCACCGCCTCCTCTTCCTCTGTTTATATCTCCTCTTTTATTTATTTATTTGACTGTGTTTTGAGGTGTATGCAAGATTAAGTCAGAGTATTTCCATTTTGAAATTACAAGAAAACCCACGAATTGGATTCACTAGCAAAGCTTTCTAAATCCAGGAAACTTGGAATAGGAAAATATTTTTAAAGAAAAGTGATTTTCACTTTTGCTAATTATCTAGTTGGCTAACCACAGTTGCCTTATGGGGAACCTGTTTTTCTGAATTTATTAATATCCTATAATTATCCTGTCAAAGCTTCCATTTAAGTAGACCATATCATATCTTCATTCTAAATAAATGCCATGTACTTGAAAATAACTTGTCCCTCAGGTAGATCAACATGGTCTTTGCCTCCCTAATTAAATGAACAACATAAACGCATTAAAGCATATACTGCTGCCCCTCCCCCATCTCATTATTTTGAAAATAAGAGTAATCTTACCTTGATTATCTTTGATCAGAATGGGGGTGACTGCAGAGAGCAATTTTATGTGTCCATGGAAAACTATCATCCACCCTTGTGGGTTATCAGATTCTAGTTCTGTTCGTTGTCTTTGAGCTTATTTCACCTCTTCGTAAACTGGATCCTGCTATACCACACATTTTGTCAGTAATTAATGTTTCCAGTTTTTCTCCCACCCTCTTGTCTTGGCATCGCTGAGAACTAAAATGTCCTTTTTCCAAAGCCCTGCATGCTGA
>NW_006776752.1:138749-147587 GCF_000442215.2 Lipotes vexillifer
GAACAGTGTGGGCCACTCAGAAAGTTCACCAGAACACTTGCTTCTTCCATGGTCCCCTCCAGGGACCAGCCATGACTGTGACATTGCCACTACCATCATCAGGCTACCACCCAAAGA
The DNA here is from genome assembly GCF_000442215.2 of Lipotes vexillifer. Classification (NCBI taxonomy): domain Eukaryota; kingdom Metazoa; phylum Chordata; class Mammalia; order Artiodactyla; family Lipotidae; genus Lipotes; species Lipotes vexillifer. The sequence continues at coordinate 138,867 of NW_006776752.1, forward strand.
CATTTTGAGCTCAACATTTAGAAATCTCAACTGGCTGCACTCTGGACCAGGAAGGAAAGAAAAGAAAAGAAAAAAGAGAGAAGAGAAGAGAAGAGAGAAGGAAACTGGGTTTTGTAATCAGCTCCAACCATACATCTTTGTTTTTCTTTTGTTTTCATAGAAATGCTCCTCATTAAATGCCTGATTGCTTGCACCGTACAAAGGCCTAACTTTGGCTCTACTTACCTCTGCACCATCACCTCCTAAAATGACACAAAACTTTAACTGGACTGATCTGTTCCCGGGACTGAGAGGCTGGGTCAGTGGAATACGGGCCAATCAGATAACTCAGCTCCTTATCTGTGAAACTTCTAGGGAAGTTTCAGATGGGGTAAATGAAGGGATCTGGAATATACCATTGTGAAGAGTCTTTGTTCTGAATTCCCCTTATCTGCGTAAAAGCAGAACCTTCCGAAGGAATTAAACTGTCATAAACCTCTGCGCCAGGAATTCACAACCAGGGAAGATTGACTCTTATCATTGGAGATGAGAAATTGGCACCAGAATAAGAAACTACCTAAATAGACATGATCACAAAACAATCATATCTCTCAAGTAATTCCTAAGGGTCCATTTATCTTTTCTAAAAGTCGTTTGTTTTGCCATAAACGCCCTTCTCCTCGTCTGTCCTCTATTAAGCTGGTTTATGAGCTCCACATTCTGTCTCCTTGAGTCACATTTTTCTGTGAATTCCCACATACATGTGTGAATAAAAATCTGCCTTTTCTCTTGCTAATCTATCTTTTGTCAGATTAATTTGCAGAGCTCCAAACACTGAACATAAGAGTGTAGATGAGAAGTTTTTCCTCCCCAGCAGGTTAATTGAAACAGAGACTGACTGCCTTGCAGGTGGTATTAAATGGATAGCTACCCATCTTATCATCATTCTGCTCTTTGTCTGATGGCTCCAGCTGTGGGGCACAGAGCTGGAAAGCTCACTAAGTAAATATAGAATGACTTTGGCTTATGTCTTAAAGACGTCATACCACCTCTACATTTCCTCTCCCACTGGCCTCGAGGGGAATTTACCCAGACGAGGATAACAGGGTTTTATTTTTATTGCCCCTAACTAAAGCAAGGTTTTAACAATCACTTACCCTGACATTTAATTGGGTCCTTAAGGATGGTTTAGATTCTTTAAATAGTTAGTCTTTCCAGGGGACATTTAAAAAGTCATTTCAAGAGCTTAGCAACTTTAAGGGAAACAGTCTAATGGAGCCGTTGCCACTTACCATCTGGTGGGGAGATAGGGGAGAGAGGAATGTGTTGAGGACCCCACAGGGGTGCAGTCAGTCAAATGAGGAATGGGGCCCAGATGAGGAATATAGGACAAGTGACTGACCAGAGACTTCAAATAAATGGAATTTGGGGGAAAAAAGTGGGAAAGAGAGGAGAGGGGAAACTGTTAGCCATTAAAAGACACAAGAGAGATCAATCAAGTGCAATGTTGGTTTGGATCCTGATTCCAATAAAGCAAGAGTTAACAATATTGTTTTGAAAATAGGGGGAAACTGAATGGATTGTGTTAATTTAATTGTGTGTTATTGGTTTGGATTGAGGATTTTCTTATCTATTGGAGACACATACTAAAGTATTTATGGACGAAAAGCTACAACATCTACGATTTATATCAGGAAAGAAAAAATGATGCATGTTGGTGGGGGAGAGAGGATGAAGATTGAACAAGAATAGCAAAACGATGATTATTGAAGTTGGGTAATCACCGTACAATCTGATCTTTGCATGTTTGATATTTTAAATAAAAGTAAAATAAAATACATCATTGCTGGTAGTGGAAATTAATATAAACTTTTTGGAAAGCCATTTGGAATACGTATCAAAAGTAATAAAAATGTTTACCTCATAAAAAAAAAATTGTCGTTTTTGTTAACTTTGACAGCTGACTCACAGGAATCCATCCTAAGGAAATAATCCCAGGCTGACAATGGTAGACACTCAGAATCCTCAGCTTCAATTTACGGTTCAAGAGAATGGGAAGTGTATCAATTCCCTAAGACTTCTGTAACAAAGTACCACAAACTGGATTGCTTCAAATAACAGAAATGTAGTTTCTCGCCGTTCTGGAGGCTAGAAGTCTGAAATCAAGGTGTTCACATGGACATGCTCTCTCTGAGGGCTGTCGGGGAGAATCTGCCCATGTCTCTCTCAGCTTCTGGTACAGCTGCAATCCTTAGTGTTCCTTGGCTTGTAGACCCCACGGGCTTATGGCATCACTCCAGTCTCTGCTTCCATCCTTATATGATGTTCTCCTCATGTGCCTCTGTTTCTCTTCTCCTCTTTTCTTCTGCCATTATTATCCCTATTTATTTATTTGTAGTATAGTTGATTTACAATGTTGTGTCAGTTTCAGGTATACAGCAAAGTGATTCAGATATATATGTGTGTGTATATATATATTCTTTTTCAGATTCTTTTCTCTTATAGGTTATTACAAGTTATTGAGTATAGTTCCCTGTGCTATCCAGTAGGTCCTTGTTGGTCATCTATTTCATATATAGCAGTGTGTATCTGACACATACTTCTCTTCTTATAAGGACACCAGTCATATTGGATTAGGGCCCCCAGCGTAACAGAGGATGACTTCATCTTAATTTGATTGTATCTGTAAAGACCATATTTCCAAATAAGGTCACATTCACAGGTAGCAGGGTTCAGGACTTCAACATATCTTTTGGGGGGGACACAATCCCACCCGCAAAAGGAGGGCCACCCTCCCTCTCCAATTTCTAACATCCGGGTAAGTCCTGACTTGGGCCGTGTGCCCGGTCCTTCAGCTAATCACCTTGTCCTGAGGATGCAACCGCCTGCTTAACCGCCTGCTTAACGAGGCCAGAGGTACATGGTGGTGGGCCGTGGGCAATGATTTGACTGTCATGTACCCAAAAGTCACATGGAGTTGAGAAAATTCCTCAAAAAAAACAAAAGAAATGGTATGACCAAAGTGTGCTAGGTGGATGAAATTAAAAGCTGCCACAGTTCACTCTAAACCATTATGTTAAATCATTCCATTTTCTGTGGTTATGTTTATTACCAGTTCATTTTGAGAGGTGCACCAAGAATTTATGTTGGGTATATTTTACTTTTCAAATATAGGTGCCCAAATTACTGGTAACACCTGCCTTAAAACTTTTCTAAGGTGAAATTGTCAGGTGCGTGAAACATTTCCTGACTCTTGAGAGAATCTCATGGATAAAACAGCTGTCTTAATCTCTGAGGCAAAGTCAGTGTAGGTTCATTTCAAAGAATGTTTTTGCAATAATTATGAACTATCGTTATGCAACAAGCCATTAAAATTGGTTATTTTGAGGAGTAGTCTTGGAAGCTGGGAATTGTTACGGGCTAAATTGTGTGCCCCCAAACTCATATGTAGAAATCCTAACCCCCAGGACCTCGGAATGTGACTGTATTGGAGATACGGTCTTTAAAGAGGTAATTAAGGTAAAATGATGTCCTTAGGGTGGATCCTAATCTAATATAACTGGTGTCCTTATAAGAAGAGGAGATTAGGACCAAACACACACAGGGGGAAGACAAGGTGAAGACACAGGGGGAAGGCAGCCACCCGTCAGCCAAGGAGCAAGCGAGGCCTCAGAAGAAACCAACCCTGCCAATGCCCTGATCTTGGATTTTTAGCATCCAGAATTGGGAGGAAATAAATTTATGTTGTTTAAACCACCCAGTGTGTGGTAATTTGCTATGGCAGCCGTAGCAAACTAATACAGGGACTTAGAAACAACACAGAGGATCAAAACAGAGGTGGTGGACATGAGCCAGCGCTCTGCCCTTACCATTCAGTCCTGGCACAAATTTCCTTGGAGCCTGCCTCTTCTGCGTCCTCGGTGTGCTGGGCGGACAGTCAGGCAGCTTCAGAGGTGGGTCTGAAGATTGGGTTAAACACAGTAACGTCTGGGGGCACGATTTCTCTCAGGCATGAGTGAATGACCTCATCTGGGCAAATAAGGCTTGAAAAGACATTTGTTAGAGGCTTATGGGAAAGCAGCTTTCTTGCTTTTCTGAGAACGCCACTGGGAGAGACCTTTTCTCTTTCAGAAGGATGTGGAAGAGGAAGCAGGTAACCCCTGGATCTGCTGGCAACCATCTTATGGCCATGATTTGAGATCGTTTTAACATGAAATAGTCTGCACAGAAGGCAGAGTGTAGTGAGAGGAAGAAAACAATCTTTGGCGACATTTTCGAGTGCTGTATTAAGCCTAAGATGACTTTGCAATTGCATGGGCCAATAAATGCCCTTTCTCATATAAATCTGTTACTTTAACTGAAAGCATCCTACTATAATGGTTAGAAAATCAAATTAAAAAAGAAATAGGCCTGGATTACTTTCACAAGTTTAGAGAAATAACTAAAAGCAACTGACAGCAAAACCCAAAGAATTACTTTCGAAAAATTCCATAATGAGAAAAGTGAAAAGCAGGAGGAATTTTCTATCAGGGACTTATTTCTAAAGACCGAATACAATCATGATAAGCAAATATAATAAACAGTTACTCTTTACAGATGATCTACTATGTGCCAGGCTCTACACTAAGCATACCACATGCAGTAGCTCATTTAATCTACACAACACTCCTGTGAAGAGAATTCTACAAATATCCCCACTTTACAGATGAGGAAACAAAGATTCCAAGAGTTTAAACAACCTGCTCAATGGTACAGTAAAAAAGGCCAAAGAAGAATTGGATCCAGCTAGTCTAACTCCAAAGCCCCACCTTGAACGAGTACACACACTGCCTTGCAATCATCCATCAATCTAATCCTTACACCACTTTCCAGGGTGAGACCCATAACAGATGAGGAAATTCATATTCACAGAAATTAAGTAACAGGAGGGAGCTCCCTCAGCTCATGATTATGCAAAAAAGGTGAACCAGAGGGCACAGAATATTAAGTCTTAGAGACTAACAGGCAAGATAACTGATATGTGGAAGGAACCGCCAAAACTGGGCACTCAGCGAGCCCTTAAAAGATTCCTGGCTCATCACCTTCTTTTAGTACTTGAAGAGCTAAGGCCCAGAGAAGTTTCATATCTTGCCCAGGGAAACACAGCATGTTAGTGGCAGAGGTACAACTAGGACACACTTCTTCTGTCAAGGAGAGCTATTTTCTAGGGCTTCCCTGGTGGCACAGTGGTTAAGAATCCGCCTGCCAATGCAGGGCACACAGGTTGGAACCCTGGTCCGGGAAGATCCCACACGCCGTGGAGCAAATAAGCCTGTGCGCTACAGCTACTGAGCCTGCACTCTAGAGACCGCGAGCCACAAGTACTGAAGTCTGCGCGCCTAGAGCCCATGCTCCACAACAAGAAAAGCCACCGCCATGAGAAGCCCGCGCACTGCAACCGAGTAGCCCCCACTCGCCGCAACTAGAGAAAGCCCGTGCGCAGCAACAAAGACAAAGCAGCCAAAAATAAATAAATTTACAAAAGAAAAAAAAGGAGAGCTATTTTCTAACACACAATAGTTCCTTTGAAGAGCTGAGTGTACAGGGCGCCTGCTAAATGCGCTTAATTCGGGGACTTTTCTCTGTCTTAATGGAGTAGATTGAGCCTCCAGGGCCTGTTCATCTGATTATAGCCCCTTAATTTTCCCTGTGGAAACAACCCCTTCCCCCCACATGTGGTCTTGGAAGGACTTGTAAATCTCCCTCCCTTAGAGATGTGACTTGAGCTAGAACAATGGGAATCTCTCTCCTGGGAATTTAAATTTTGGCCACCATTTATTTTAATAATAAATCTCGAAACTAACACACCATTGTAAAGCAATTATACTCCAATAAAGATGTAAAAAAAAAATAATAAATCTCTGTTTTTCCTTAAGGAATTCAGAGTCAGTTTGTATTGTTCACAACCCATGAACCTGGATTAGTTAAGGCTTTTCCAGTTACAAGTGTTAGAAAACCAAGCTAAATATGCTTGAGCTAAAAAGGGAATTTATTGCCTTAGATGCAGTATCTGCAAATTATTGCTCTTGGGCCAAATCCTGCCCACCACCTGCCCTTGTAAATAGTTTTATTGGAACTCAGTTATGCCCCCTGGTTTATGTATTGTTTACGGTCTTTACACTGTAATAGCTGAGATGACTAGCTCTGACAGAAACCTTTCCTATCCGGCCCCTTATAGCAAAAGTCTGCTGATCTCTGATTTAGGCAGACTCAAAGTCAGGTGCCGCTTGATTCTGGGGTTTAATGATACTTCCAAAATCCAGGCCTTCCATCTCTCAGCTTCTGTCTGCTTTCCTCCATGTGTTAGCTTGATTCTTGGACTAGCTCTCCCCTTGCGGTTGCAGCCCATGCAGGGACAAGAGCTTCATCCCCTCCACAGGAATGTAAAAGTCTTGGGTCAGGCATTCATTGGCCCAAATCAGCCTTTCAGTGTGGGCAGAGGAACAGGCCTTACTAAATGGTTTAAGTCTGTAAGGATTCACCCCCTGAAGCTAAGAGTGGGGTACACCAGGATTCTACAGGGGGGTGGGAGCCCTGATTTGCCAGATTTGCTGTGTAAATACTCCTTCCATGGCCTTCTTCAAGCCATCAACATGTCACTAAATGCAAAGTTGGTAGGAGATGCACAGTAGCACACCATTAAATAGTATTTTCACCATAGATACAGTAGACGTAAATATCTCAAGGGCTGAGGTAATAACAAAGTGCAGCAAAATAATTAGGAAGTGATGAACTTTGAACATTGATTACTAATTGCACATTTATATAATTTAATTTTTAATAATGGCCGTGTTTGACAACTGGCAGATACTTAACAGCCAGCTCCAGCACAGCGCACACCATTATGGAGACTTCTGTTACCAGAATAAAAATAAATAGATATTAGATGCTAAATAGACAAACAAAAAATAAAATAAAAATCCACACAAGTATCCACTGTGGAAAAACTGATAAAGGGCATGTAATACTAAGGAAATAAAATATATGCACCTGTGGGTGAATCCAGCCGTGGTGGGAAGCTAGAGTCAGGCCCTGTGAGGCTAGAGATGTGTGTGCTTATACAGGCTTCCCACTGCCCCTCAAGGAGCTCCATAAAGTATTGGTTTATGCTGACTTCAGGTGGGCCCCCAAGGTAGGAAAGTAACCCATTAGGCGGCCATACTGAGAGGTGATCCAGAAAGCTCCATTAGAAAGCAATCAGGCCATTTAGGAGAGCCAGACTCCGAGGAAATTTAAAAGCACAATACCATGGAAATACATATAAGTATTAAATGCTGTTCCTATGGAACACAGTTCACTGATGACACAAAAGGTCTCTGGGAGTATTAATAATAAGAGAATTAAGAAATGTCTTAGATCTGTATGGTCCTTGAAAGCTCTCAAAGGACAGTCCTAAGCACCATCTGATTTTAGCCCCATGCTCACTCTCTGGGGCTTTACAAATGAGAAAATAGAAATGTGAACATAGTTATAGCTGATAATTGATTGAGCTGTGCCTATAATTCTAGTCTTTTGATTCCAAACTCTACTCTATGAGCTGTAAGCCCACAGATAGCATGCTTTTGCCTTGGGATATGTACACACACATAAACAGGTCCAAACTAAAGAACCAAGTCACCACAAGAAAAAATACCAAGATAATAAGTGCTTCTATTCAGGGATTTATTTTCACAGGCTAATGAGTCCATTAATGTAATCTGCTTGATTACATATGTTAATGTCCAAAATAGGGTAGGTAAATTTGGCTCCATCATTTGACTTTCAAAGCAGTAGATCTCAAAGCTATTAGCATGGATAAATAGTGGTTCAGAGTTCAGATTCTAGAGACAGGCTGCCTGGATTTGAATCCCAGCTCTAGCACTGCTAGCTGGAGGATGTTGTTTAACCTCCTTGTGGCTTAATTTCCTCATCTGTAAAATGGGGCCAATAATGGTGCTTAACTCGTAAGATTGCTTGAAGATTAATTGAAATAATGCTTAGAACGGTGCCTGGCACATAGTAAGCACTTGATAGATGTTAGTGGTTAGTACTTTTATCTTAGTCGACACTATTGATTTTACTTTGCTCAGATATTAGCTTTGGAAGTCAAACTTTAAATGGATATGCCGCATTTGGGACTTGTTTATTCCTGCTACGATCTTTAGTAGTAAAAACACCACACACTCATATCCACATCGTTTTTACGTTGTCCAAAACCTTTCTCAAAATATTCTCTCATGTACTCCACCAATAACAAGAGGACTGGCATCACTTGCACGCTAGACAGTTAAGGGATCTGAGACTAAGAAAGGTTGGATAACCTATAACCGTTAAGTATTGGAGCCGCAATCTAGCCAGGCTTCCTGACTCCAGCAGTTACCAAGCAAAGCTCCACTTTCGTAGCCTTTTAGCTGCTAAGTCACTGTGCTGTTCTTTGCTCACAAAGCTTCCCTGATGCACCCACATTCCCTTGCTAGGTTTGATGGCCGGTCTCTGATGCCTCTCCAGCATCAGCACCCTTCCTTTCATGGGAGAATCCACTCCTCCCCCATTCTCAGCCATGCAGTTTGGGCAGGACCAACTCCACACTCAGCTCCACATAGGATCCTGACTGCCTGACACAATTAGCCTGCCTTAGACTCTCGGCCACGTGACTGGGCATGGCACGGGCACGTGACCCAGTATGGGCCAGTGAGAGGTGGTGAATGCTAGATCTTCAGCAGG
>NW_006776752.1:147608-148797 GCF_000442215.2 Lipotes vexillifer
AGGAGTCGTTAGAGAGATTCCCAGTCTTCCTGAGTCCAGTATGGGTTGAGGGCTGCAACTGCTACAGTTATGTTGTTCTCATGATGGGGGAGCAGGAAACTACCAGGGGATTTGGGTTTGCGTATAAGCAAAGGATGAGGTCAACAGTAATGAAGGCCCAGTGAAGATACGGAGGAAATCCCAATCCTTGATGACATCATATGAGCTGCTAGAAATTGCCTCACTGGAGGCCAGCACCCACTCTAGACTTTTCGGTTATTAGAATCAAAAATGTCCTTTTACCATTGAAGCCTTCAAGTCGGGTTTTCAGTCATTTGCAAACAAGAGTTCTGTCTGATAGAATGGGCCTTCCAATATGACCCGCACAGAACCCTCAAAGAAAAGGAGGCTAGACTAGTTCTATAACCTTGACATGGGATATGTATACTCTTCACAATGCTTGCTGCTGGTTCTAAATTTCCTTTATTCCCTTTTTTTCATACAGTATCTATTGAAGAGTTAATAACCCATTTTATTTCCCATCAGGAGAGAAAAAAAGTGATGGGAATTAAGTGCCTCTATTATCAAAAAAATTTATTGCTATGTGATTTGGCCTATCAGAGCTTTTCTAGCTAAGAAAAAACAAAGGAAAATTCAAGGAAACCAGCTCTCAGCAGGCCAAGCTCCCAAGAACACCTCCTTTTGCTACATCTGAGTCTCTGACATTTGCTACCAAATGTAAACCTTCTCTTCTGCCTTTTCCCCCATCTCCCTTCCCTCTGACCTATCCTGTGATCCACTCCCTCTGATTCCTTTTCACTTTTCCAGATATCCAGGACACTTCCTTGGCCGTACCGCATGGTTGTTCAAACCCCCTTCTCACTATACTCATCCCTGAAATCCTGTCCTAGTGCAGGCTGTGCACTCCAAAATGTCCACCCTCAGTGTCCTTAATGATTCACGGCTGACAGCAGCTTCGCACATCCATATACACCTTTTCCAGGTGTGTTGAAAATGAACCCAAATGAACACCAACTGGATGGGTTTCATAGATTCATCACATCTCAGGATTGGAAGGAAATTATTTAGCTAATCCAATGGTTCTAACTGGTGTGTGTTGATCAGCTGTGTGAAGTGTTTTAAGCAAGGTGGTGAAAACAGTACCAAATAATTTACTTAAATCATTGAACTTAAAAAGGTAAGGAAAGAG
>NW_006776752.1:148807-159272 GCF_000442215.2 Lipotes vexillifer
TGATAAGAAGAACTATATTCGAATCAGGGACTTCTGTTTATCAGAAAGCACCTGTAACGGCTAAGCTTCTCATATCCAGACTCCATAAAGAATTCCTGCAAATCAGTAAGAAACCTGGCACTTCAACAGGCACTTTCCAGAAGAGGGTATTCAGATGGCTAGTTAGTATACGAAAAAGCATACAGACTCATCACTGTCTTGGGAGACACCAATGAAAACCACCAGAAACCAGAATGATAAACAACTGAAACTCTCATAAGAAGTCTCACGGGAATGCAAATAGGTAGAGCCATTTTGGAAACCTACTTAGTGTCTACTAAGCAGTTTAGTATCTACTATAGCTGGACACGGGCAACCCATGACCCAACAACTCCACTTCTAGGTATATCACAGAATTAATCAAATAATGCTAAACAGGCCCAATTTATGGGGAGTTGTATTCTAAAGTCTAGGTGAGAGGTTAAAAAAAAAGAAACCCAAAAGGCAAAATCACTCTTGAGCCTCCCTTAAACGGCCCATAAAATACAGTATGCAGACCTTTTCACGCGTGCTGAATGCTTTACATCACAAAGTTCATTTAACCCTCATAACTCTGAGACGGGTTCTATCACCCCAATTTTACAGATGGGCTCAGAGGGGTAGAATAACTTGCCCAAGCTACATCAGGAGAGCGCTAGAGTTTAAACCTGATCCAGTCTGTCCCCACACTTTTATCCATTCTGTACCACCTTTGCCACTGGTTGCCTTCACTGAGGTAGGCAAGCCCTGTGAAGGAGTGAAAGAGGAAAGGGGGTTTGAGGTTTCCCTGTGCTCTGGGTTCCCACACCCCTATTTCATCTACCAGCCCAGATGCAAGCCTGCTTCAGGAACTTGTTGATTCGGGCTCTCCTCTTTTCCAGGTTCCCATCCAGAGCCTTAGCCTAGGCCAGGAATCCACAACTACAGCCCAACGGCCAAATCCACCCCTTCACCTGTTTCTTTAAATAAAGTTTTATTGGAATACAGCCCACCTCATTAGCCTGTGTATAGACTATGGTTGCCTTTTTTTTTTTTTTTTTTTTTTTTGCGGTACGCGGGCCTCTCACTGTTGTGGCCTCTCCCGTTGCGGAGCACAGGCTCCGGACGCGCAGGCTCAGCGGCCATGGCTCACGGGCCCAGCCGCTCCGCGGCATGTGGGATCTTCCCAGACTGGGGCACGAACCCGTGTGCCCTGCACCGGCAGGCGGACTCTCAACCACTGCGCCACCAGGGAAGCCCAACTATGGCTGCTTTTGCCCTGCGAATGGTAGCCTTGAGTCCTTGCAACGCAGAGGACTGCATATGGCCCTCTATAAGCGCCTAGAACATTTATTATCTGGCTTTTTACAGAACTTTGCTGACCCCTGCATAGACTAATACACTTCCTTTGCAGTCAAACCCCTGTAAGAAGCAGGAGGAGGTTGATTTCATCATGTCCTGTCCTAAACAAAAGCCTCTAGGTCACCTAGGCCCCATCCCAAAAGAGACACACCTGGATGCTCTGGGTTCAGGAGAACTGAGGCGCCCCAAAGCTCCTTTCTGCTCCTAACAGACCCATCCCTTCTCTGGTAGCGAATCCTGGAAGGACTTGTTTGGGCTCAAGGTAACTATGGTAATCTGTGTGAACTGCCTTTATGTCTAATTAGTCCCCAGCACAATACTGATTTTGCGTATCCTTTACAACGTCATATTAAATTTGTTGCAAGCCTTATTTGATCCCAACACTAAACTCTGCTCATGCATATTCTATCTTCATAACTAGTTGCTTGTGGAATATGGCCAATTGCTCATAATTTACACAAAATCAAAGGGAACTCTGGTCAGGAGTGCTGGGCTATTAGCTTGTACCCCAAATTAATTCTTGATGTGTAGCTGATGAAAGGAAATGACTACAAAGCTAACAGCCCCCAAAGAAGTTACAAATTCCAAAACTAAATATCAAGACAGAACCATTAGGAAGTTTATGAATTGTGTAATGATTTAAAATTTCTAAAGCCAGAGCTATCAGCTTAAATTAATCAATTTCTGTCTTGACTAAAGCCTTTAGTAAAATAGTATGGGGATTTCCCAAATACATCTGAACTTTGCAAATGTGAATTTTTATACCAGGAAACGAGGCAAATATACTCTCCTGTCCTAACAGTTCAATTCAAGGCATAAGCTTTTAATAATAATAGCTACAGTTTCTTAAACTTTTAACTTGGACATGTCTTTGTCTCTACGTGCATTATTGATTTAATCTTCCCAACAGCCATATGAAAAGGTACTATTATTATCCCTATTTTACGATAGAGGAAACTAATGTGCAGAGTGATTAAGTAACTTACAATAAAAGTTCCCAGTGTCATCTAGATAGCCCTAACTGTTCCCTCGTTTGGGCTCTTAATGCCTCATACGCATCTTATAAAAAAGTTAACAATGCCCATTTTCCACTGAGAGAAATCCCATTTATGTTTTGTGAGCACTCAGGCTATGATTTATTCAAAAAGCATAGATTGCATTTCTATTAAACACGAGGCACTGTTTCGTGTTTTGCAGGAATGATTTCACTTTGTCTTCACAACAGCCACATCCGTCCTATCATTATCTTCATTCCTTAGGTGACTAGCCTGAGATTCAGAGAGGCTGAGTACCTTGCCCGCCATCACAGAGTTAGTAAAGAACAGAGCGGTAGGTTTTCAATAAGGGAAATGGGCATTTGGATGTTTGCAAAGTGCTCTGCAGCCCCTTAAGGAGAGCAACATCTTGATCCATCCGATGAATCAAGTTGAGGATGTCGGGCTATGATGCTTTCAATTGGGTAAGTTGGTGCACTGGAGCCAGGGCAGGGCCAAACGGCTCTGCTTATTTAAAAAGTAAAGAATTTAAAGTTCCCAAGAGGCAGAGAGAAGAGAACACCATTGGAGGCTGGTGTGGGGAAAAGGGCACCAAAGGAAACCCTGAAAACACAGCCAGGCAGGGACTTTGGAGGGAAGAAATCCTGAGGGGGAAGCAGGATTTCTGCAATGGTGTGTGTATGTATGTATGTATGCACTCAACATACACCCCTCATCCCCTCCTCAGACCTCGCCAGAATATTGTCAGTAAAGTCCACCTTGCTCACAGATGTGTGAGGAGATTCTTTTAGGGTAACTTAGTCAGGTGCCAAGTTCTGGATTATTGCAAAGCAAAAACAGATACAGCACATGTGATGCAAGAGCCCAAGCCCAAGGGGTCAACCGACATCCATGCAGGTTACACAGTCCTCTATAGGGAGCTCACTTCAATTCAGTTCCTTCTTGCCAACCACCTGATTCAACTGTACTCTTTTTTTTTTTTTTCTGCTTTTAATTTTATTTGCATTTATTTTTTGCAGCATTTATTCCCGGGCCATAAGTTTTTGTTTCTTCAGTTTCTTCTGGGATATCTTTTTCTTCTGGGCAACCTCCTCTTCTGGTTTAGGAACAATCTGTTCTTTTTCAGTAAGGATCATCTCAATGTGGCACGGAGAGCTCATGTATGGGTTGATCCGACCATGAGCTCTATAAGTCCTGCGCCGCATCTTGGGGGCTTTGTTCACCTGGATGTGCTCAATGACCAGAGAATCTACATCTAAGCCCTTAAGTTCAGCATTACTCTCTGCATTTTTGAGCATGTGCAGTAAAAATTCAGCACTCTCTTTGGGCCACCGACCCTGCGTCCAGCCCCACTGTTTGGCCTGGGCACACCTACCAACTCCACCATTGTAGCGACGGAATGGCACACACTGCTTCTTTAAAGTGACATCCTTCAGATACTCAGTGGCTTTTCGGATATGCATACCCTTAATGGCCTGGGCTGTTTCACGAATGTTCTTAAAGTGAACACGAAGATTTGAACCTCTCGACTTGCATGATTTTGTGGGATTCTCTGGGTCAAGTGAATAGCGAACCATTTTTAGAGGTCACCTCAGGCCGCTGACCGGAAAAGCCAATTCCAGCCCCATGTTTGGCCTGGGCACACCTACCAACTCCACCATTGTAGCGACGGAATGGCACACACTGCTTCTTTAAAGTGACATCCTTCAGATACTCAGTGGCTTTTCGGATATGCATACCCTTAATGGCCTGGGCTGTTTCACGAATGTTCTTAAAGTGAACACGAAGATTTGAACCTCTCGACTTGCATGATTTTGTGGGATTCTCTGGGTCAAGTGAATAGCGAACCATTTTTAGAGGTCACCTCAGGCCGCTGACCGGAAAAGCCAACTGTACTCTTTAGTACCGAATTAAGTGCTCTTGAGTATCAGGTACTAAACAAAAGAAAGAAAAAAAAGACTCCTTACAGGGTATTTGAGACCAAACTCCTACATCACTTACTATGAAACAGGTACTTCACCAATTTTTATTTTTTGCATTTGCCCATTGACTTTGTTTCAGGAGTTAAGACACTCATAGTCATTCAAAGCTAAATAAACTAAACTTCAGACCAAGCTTCACGATTCTAAAGCCCCATAGGTTAGCAATTTCCTGCACGGGTTTCCTCAAGAACCATCCATTTTCAGGATCTCCTCCTCTCACATTGCTTTTTTGTTAGCCATAAACACCAACTACCAACTCACTTGTCCCTCACAATTATGGAAGAGAAACCGAGGCACAGAGAGGTTAAGCAACTGGGTCCAAACCACACAGCAGCTAGTAAGAAGCATGGCTGGGACTTGAACTCAGACAATCCAGCTTCAGAGTCCAGGATCTGAATGACTACACTAAACCGCCCAGCACACTCTGCCTGGAGGACAGTGCATGGAGAATTCAGTAGTGACACTAATTGCAGGGCCCTCTATCCTCCAATATCTGGTTCCTGAGTCATCCAGACTCTAGCTTGTATTCCCCCTTAGCTGGATTTAATTGGCAGTGCAGGGGAGGTCAGTGATGTTTGGCTGCTGCCGGGCCCCTGTTTTGAGGCATTCATGAAGAAAAAGACCCTGGGGTTGCGATGGGTCTCACGAACCCCATGTCCAGTCCCCAGACCTCTCCCTGCCCAGAGCACAGCCTTCTCGGTCTGATTACATCAGCACGGCAGACTTGTCTGTCACTGGCTCACCTTCTGCTTCAAAAGGAGACAGCTTGGGCTTCCCTGGTGGCGCAGTGGTTGAGGGTCCGCCTGCCGATGCAGGGGACGTGGGTTCCTGCCCCGGTCCGGGAAGATCCCACATGCCGCGGAGCGGCTGGGCCCGTGAGCCATGGCCGCTGAGCCTGCGCGTCCGGAGCCTGTGCTCCGCAACGGGAGAGGCCGCAACAGTGAGAGGCCCGCGTACCGCAAAAAAAAAAAAGCAGACAGCTTTTAGCCACAGGACAAAGCAAAGCTTATCTCTCACCAGAACCTGAGGACCAGGACAAAACTAACTCTGATGTACTTAACGTTTCTAAAATCCGAAACACACTTAACTCTTTGTACCTTGGACATTGGTGTGGCTTAAAACTTCTTCCACAAAGTGGGGTTAAAAAAAAAAAGTAACGATGTTAAGAGTGGGAAATCCCCAATAAGTTGGCTTACACTTGGCTTTACTTTTTCTCCTGGGCCCCCTGCCCGGATCAAGATGAGATCAACACAGACAAAACTCCAAGTAAGTTTCTCGCCCAGAGTGGAGTCCCGGGTTTGTTGTTTCTTTCCCTGAGATTGAAAGAAGACGGAGAAAGATAAGCTGGTGCAGTTAATGGGAGGAGACCTCTCCTATTAGGGGAACCATTAACTTTTAGAGTCATTTTCACAGTAACATTAAGCCATTTACTTTGCAGTTATGCAGGGAATAAACACAGATAGGGTGTTCCGTGAGCACAGCTGCACGCCAGCATCTGGCGTTACCTCTGGAATCCTAGCAGACACGCCTGCCAGCAAAGCGGCTTCTCTGGAGAGCCCCTTGGAAGTTGGACGGGAAAGGCAGCTGCGTCATCAGCCAGTGAAGTCCGGAAGAGGCTGGTTGCCCTGACCACGCGAGGAACTCTGGACTCTGTTCTGTCTTATATACAGAGTCAGGGTCTGTGCTCCTGGCCACAGAAAGAAATGACTAAACTAGTAAAAATAAACACCCAAAGTGATTGAGCATCTTAATGGGCCGGGCGCTGTCCTGTGCACTCTGTACGTGACGCTTTGTAGCAGTGAGCTGGGTGCTAGTGTTACTGCTGTTCAACAAGTGAGAAAGGGAGGAATTCTCAAGCCCACATACCTAGTTAGTGGCAGAGCCAAGACTTGGACATGTTTATTCTGATGCTAGATCCAATGCTCTTAACCATCACCATATGCTAACTCCCAAGTGGGTGGTCATGAAGTGGTGTGCCAACACATTGTGCATGGAAAGTGTCACCTGCCATTTCAGTAAACAAAGAATGTGGTGGCCACCAGGCCGCAAACCACTGCAGCCACCCCTGTGTACCCTGAGGGGATTCAGGATGGAGAAAAGCAGGATACTGGCCCTAGAGGGTTAAGGTGGGTATCAAAGGAATGATTTCAATGAGCCCAGACTCCTGCATCTTCCCATATGTAGAAAAGCACTAAATTCATTAACTTGAGATGTCTGTTTTTTTTTTCTTTTTAATTAACAGTATTCTTCCGATGTTCTGACTACCTGGTCTTTGTTGCAAAACTTCTGTATATCCTGGTTCTGCCCTTCCCTCTTCGGAGCTGTCCTTCAGAGCTCTCTGAGAGGCTGTCTTCTGTGCTCAAGTCCTCAGCAAGTCCACCAAAGAAAACATAATTCTTAAAGTTTAGGTTCTGCATTTTTTTTTTTTTCAGTTGACAAGATTCTACAGCACTCTGGCTGGCTTGGACCCCAGCAGTCATACTTCCGAGCACCTACTCAGTGTCAAGCACACCCAGTGGACTGAAATGTTGGGAGCACAGCAGTGGCATGATCCTCAGATGGAGATGGTGCTCTGCACCCCAGGCAGAGCACCCACCCCGCCCTCTGCTCTTCACTTGTACCTTCTCAAATTTTCAACCTACCCTTTTCCTCCTCCCTTTCCGAAAGCCATGGTAAGAGGCAGTCAGGTGACTTACGGTGAGAGGAAAAGCAACTATTTTAATCCATCCCCTCTATGTCTTCCCCTCTCTGAGTCATTCTCTAGATCTCTAGATATATACAGGTAATACATTTATGTACATGTTTCCCAAAAATGGCATTCAGTGAAAAGTCTCCCCCCACCCACCCTGTTCCCATCCCCAAGCTCAACCTATTATTTTCTTGTGATTCCTTCCAAACTTACATATATATATGTAAGACACTACAAACTTAGTAGTTATTAACCCCTCTCACTCCTGCCCATTGTCTTGGAGCTCTTGCCATGTGAATACTTAGAGCACCTTCATTCTTTTTTATAGTTGCATAGTATTCCATTTTATGGCTATGTCATATTTACTCAAGCTTAACAGACATTCTGATGGTCAACAACTTTGGCTATTCATAAGTTGATACTTTGACTCCTTGTGTTCAGATCTCAATTGTTTACAACTCCGTGAATAGGAGGGAGGTTGATTGGCATCCCCAAATTCCGACATGGTCTACCACTACAATCTGTCAGAGCAAAGAAGCAAAACACATTCAGCAAGAGCCCCGTTCTAAGAAGATCTTACTATGCCAGGAAAGAGAATGCCATGTCCACCTTTTCCCAAATATTACATTTCCCCTCAGCCCAGAAAAAACCTGACATCTTGAACTAGGTACTCTACACGTAGAACATTTTTTAACTATAATTTTGGGGGGTGGGTTATTGATATAATATAAAACTCAACCCAGCCTAGCCTATAACTCAGGAGGAAGCCAAGCAGGGAGGCCTTTCCTTTGCCTCTCTGGCTGGACCCATCAGGGGCTGAGCAATAGTCCTCTCCACTAAGACATTCGCTTCCCCAGCCCTCCTTCATCCAAGCCAGAGATGCACACCCACAGTTGTGAAAATATCTAGCACATCAGTGCTAGATTTTTCACCAAGAAATGGTATGTTTCTTCTCTTACCCCTTTAAGATTTCTCCTAAAAACAGCTGTGCCAAGCAGCCACACCTTAGAATGGGACCAGCACTAAAATAATGAGAATTAGGACAATTTGGATGCCCTTCGGTTTGTCCTAATATCCTTGCCTTGCCTTCCCTAAACTCAGTCACTGCGTTCTCAAGCTGTCTCCTCCCTCCTCCCACCCTGTAGTTGATACTGTTGGTGCCCTGCCCACATTCTCTTAGGTGGTACCATTTCAGGGCACACTGGCCTGGCTTTCGATGACCAGCATCAGCATCTCTTTGCCCAAGGGCTTTCCCAGCTACCAGTGTCTACTCTGCGCATGTGCAGGGCAGGCTGGAAGGGCTCAGTAGTTAATATCACTACCACCGCCACCGCCCCAGCAGCCCTCAACCAATGACTGACCAAAGCCGATATAAATAAATAACCCAGCTCCTTTGCCCCTCAGGTGGGAAAACTCAAAGGATTCTGTTTTATATTGTTTAGAAGTATTCCCCAGCAGGATTAAGCTCATTGTAATAACTTGCTTGATAAGGTACCATTTACTGGACTTCTCTTGCCTATCTCACTTCCCCACTCCCTACTGGTGCTTCCTTCTTTTGTCAAATGAACTCCTCGTACTGGAATCCTTGTCTCAAGGTCTTCTTGGTACCAGAAGTGCTCCTAAGAAACAGAATCTCAGGATAGGATTCTGGGAGGTGGATCCCTTGATGGCTGGATGGCAGCAAGGACCAATTGCTGGTGGTAGGTGAGGTGCTGCTAATACCTAGGGTGCTGTAGCATCAAAGGACTAAGACTCTGGTTAGTGAATTGGGGTGCGACACAGGTGGAAGGGAATGCAATATCCAGCATTGGAGAGATATGGGAGTAAGCGTCATTGTAAAGACTGTGGAGTTGGTTGATTGATTAGAGGTTGAGTTCAATAGGAGAACTGAAGGAAGAAAATGATGCGCTCCAATCATTCAACTAGCAACTCAAGTTATGATGCAAAAGCCAGGAGTCCCTACAAGCTCCTAAGGAGAGCCTCATCTCCTGCAGCCAGAGAGAAGATTGTGCTTAAAATCAAGCACAGGATCTGATTGTGTGAATAGCAACGTTGCAAAGCGTATTGAACTCATAGGCCAGCAAGTCTCCTATACTAAAGTCAAAGCCCTGGTAGGGAAGAGGTACTGGAACTAACAATATATTACAAGTATGGATTTGCCTTTCCTGGTTGCACTGCCTCAGATAGCAATACTGTTCGAGGGCTCACAGAATGTCTGATTTATTGTCATGGGATCTTGCATAACATTGCCTTGCCAAGGGACTTGCTTTACAGCAAAGGAGATATTACAACAACCAAAAGATCTACTGGTCTCACTTTATACCACATCACCCAGAAGCTATTTGTCTAATATAAGATTAGAATGACCTCTTAAAAATGCAGGGAAGATGCCAGCTTCAAGATGACGCCTTGTGGGGTGGGGATGCTTCAAAATGTAGCGTGTACTTTGAACCAATGATCATTATATGGTGCTGTGTCCCCAGTAACTAGGCTACACAGGTTTGGATACCAAGGAGTTTAAATAAGAGTGGCTCCTCTTGCCATCATTCCCAATGATCCACTTAGAGAATTTGTACTTCTTATTCTTCTCACCTGAGGATCTGCCAGGTTCTGGTGCAGAGGTGCATCCCAGAACTTTGGCAGTGACTGTGTTGTAATTATAGCTGACTTGGTGAATGTGGTTGAGTCTCTTCATCCCTTTAAGCTTAAAAGTGTTCCAAATCACTCTCAAAAATCTTTAATTGTGGCTTTCAGTTTATAGTCAATGAGAGACATCTGGGAGGAAGAGAAGGCAAGGAAACATTTTGAGAGACTGAAATCACACACCACTACCACCAACACCATCATCACCATCATCACCACCACCATCACTATCATCACCACCATCACCATCATCACCACCACCACTACCATCATCACCACCACTATCACCACCACCACCACCATCATCACCACCATCATCACCACCACCACTATCACCACCACCATCACCATCATCGCCACCACCATCATCACCATCATCACCACCAGCACCATCACCATCACCACCACCACTATCACCACCACCATCACCATCATCACCACCACCACTATCACCACCACCATCACCATCATCACCACCACCATCATCACCATCATCACCACCAGCACCATCACCATCACCACCACCATCACCATCATCACCACCATCATCACCACCACCACTATCACCACCACCATCACCATCATCACCACCACCATCATCACCATCATCACCACCAGCACCATCACCATCACCACCACCATCACCATCATCACCACCATCATCACCACCACCACTATCACCACCACCATCACCATCATCACCACCACCATCATCACCATCATCACCACCATCATCACCACCACCTTTTCACTGCTGCGCTTATGACGCTCTACACACGCTTGATTCTCTTACGGAG
>NW_006776752.1:159370-165135 GCF_000442215.2 Lipotes vexillifer
ACCACCATCACCATCATCACCACCACCACCATCATCACCACCACCACTATCACCACCATCATCACCACCAGCACCATCACCATCACCACCACCACTATCACCACCACCATCACCATCATCACCACCACCATCACCATCATCACCACCACCACTATCACCACCACCATCACCATCATCACCACCACCATCATCACCATCATCACCACCAGCACCATCACCACCACCACATCACCACCACCATCACCATCATCACCACCACCATCACCACCATCACCACCACCATCACCATCATCACCACCACCATCACCATCATCACCACCACCATCACCATCATCACCACCACCATCACCATCATCACCACCACCATCACCATCATCACCACCACTACCACCATCAACATCATCACCACCACCATCACTATCATCATCACCACCACCATTACCACCATCACCACCACCACTATCACCACCATCACCATCATCATCACCACCATCACCATCATCACCACCACCATCACCATCATCACCATCATCACCACCATCACCACCATCATCACCACCACTATCACCACCACCATTACCACCACCACCACTATCACCACCACCACCACCACCATCATCACCATCACCACTACCACTATCACAACCATCACCACCACTCTCACCACTACCATCACCATCACCATCACCACTACCACCACCACCGACATTTGTAGAGGAATCTCACTGTAAGTTGTTTTCAAACTGGGCTGTAGGAAACCCTAAGGACTCTGAGAAGGGAGCTGGCAGGTTCTGCCAACAATGAAAGACATGGTGCCAAATAATGAGTATTTAAACTGCCTGTGGTAGCCAGTTATCAATTTTATAAATCGATTTTGAAAAAGAACTCCAACTAACCAAAAGTACAATTTGAAAACCATAACTCTAGATGATCATTTTATTTTTATAACCACTCCCAACTTGCAGGTGAGGAAAATGAGATTCAGAGAGTTTACATGACTTACCCAAAGTCACAGACTAGACACGAGCTGCACTTTGGTATAAAACCACACCATGCTCAGTGCTCTTTCCCTTACAATTCTACTACATTTGAGCACTGATGATGAAACACGTGGTGTAGCAATTTATTGGCCGTGAAGATTGTTTTGGTGAGAATCGGTCAGAGAACAGTTGATAGAAAGTTCTTAGAATTTGGGCTGTTCCAAGAAATTCACCAAAACATCTCCCTCCTTGAGCTATATTCAGCACGTGCTGTTCTGTGCCATGTGGCCTGTGGGATCCCAGTTCCCTGACCAGGGATCAAACCCACGCTCTTAGCAGTGAAAGCATGGAGTCCTAACCAGGGGTTGCTTTAATGGGACATGTTCTCACATCTTCTCCTACAGGACTGCCACATCATCCATACCCTTTGGGCGACACTCAAAAATATCACCTGTAGCAGTCCCCTATGGCTGCACCACTGCTGCAAAATAAAAACTTGTGACTTATGAAAACAAGCATTTATTTTTCTTATTCACAGGTCTGCAGATTGGCTAAGGTGACCCTGCTTCAGTCTGGGTTTGGGTCTGTTCCATGTGACTAATCGTGGGATCCAGAGAGAAGGGGCACTGGCTATCCAAGTCATGCTCTTCTCATAGTGGTTACAAGGGAAGCCAGACAGTGTAAGCATTATTTAAAGGCTCTGCTAGAGTCATAGCCACTCACATTCCATCGGCTAAAGCAAATCAATGGCCAAGCCCAAAGTCACTGGGGCAAGAAACATACTATGTCCCAAGCTGCAAGGGAGATGAGTGAAGATTTGCTGAATAAATCCAATCTATCACGTTAGCTAAAAATGTGATTCCCAGGAAGCGAGGTCAAGTACATCTTCCCAAAGCCCTCTAACTCTACAAACTGATAATGTCTTATTAATCAAGTCAGTCCTGTAAGCTACCAAGAGGAGACCATCCCAAAGGGACCTTTCTTGAGAGACCCAAGGGGAATGTGAAATGGCAGTCTCCCAGACTAGAGATCACCAAGGTAGAAAGTATCTAGTTGAACTGGGATACTTTAAAAACCCACCACTTCACTCCTCATGATCTGCCCTAAATCAAGCTTTCAAGCAACCCCTTCAGAGAGCATGGGACCTCCAGGCAGAGAGAAGAGGCATATGTGGGTGATTTATAAGCTTCACCCTAAATAATCAATGTCTGGCAATGGAAGTCTTGGCCAAGATGCAGAACAATGCAGTGGCCAGGAATAGAGACTCCTGAGTGTGACAACATAAGCTTGAATCTCTTCTTATGTGGATACTATGGGATTCCGCACCCAACTCCCCAACTCCATCGTTCCCTCGCAAGTGGGAACAATGACCCACTTCCAACACAAACCTCATACTAACTGACAAAGTAATTCTATTCCCTTTGCCAGTGATTGGTTCCAGAATAGGTAATGACCTGGAATGGGCCGATGAGACAAACACTGTGCCTGATGAGACAAACACTGTGCCTGTGGGGAGAGTTTGCTGGAAGGAAAACATTCCTTCACTGTAAGGAGAAAGGCCTAGAAAGAAACTGACCCTCTCTTCTTTCCCTGAACCTTGTTATGTCTAGATGCCACTCCTAGAGCCCTCTGTCTTCCCAAAGATGAAAACAACCGGAAGATGGCAGAGCAGAGAGATGGAAAGAACAAATGTTCTGAGGACACCACTGAACTGCTGAATCAACCTCCCATGAATCTGGCCCTAAACATGTCCTCGCTTTTCAATGAGATCATAAAAGATCCCAGTTCCTGACTCTTGACTCACAGCTTAACCAGTATCTACCTCAGCCACTGACCAGCACTGTGTCCTTGGGCAAGTCACTTAACTTCTCTGACTCCATGTTTGCACCAGTACCTATGGCATAGAATTGTTGTCAGGGTTAAATGACAATGAACATGAAGCATCTGAAAACTTGCAGTGTCTGGTGTCTGGTAAGGGTGCAAATGACTCACAAGGAAGGTTTTTATTATAGGGTTTTGGGATATCATCAAGCAAGAAAGTGCAGGCCTGGGCTGATAACTGCAACTTCTGTACTTCTCAATGTTTACAGTTGTCGCCCTCTGGCTGTTTCTTTTAGAAAGTTACAATAAAACCTGTCTTTAGGATGGACTGATAAATATAAGTTGTCCTACCTGAACCTCTGAAGACTGTGGGGGGTAAAAGTCCCTTGGTGAAGAGTAGAAGGGGGATACTTTTATGTTTTATTTTTTAAACATTATGTAATTAATACATATTCTCCTTTTTATATCACAAAATGCAGATAAGCAATATGGGAAAAAGAAAAGAAAATTCACACGTGACCCAGTCACCCAAAGGAAACCACTGTGAACACTGATGTGTGTGTTCTTCCGAACTTCTCAGTGGTGACTTCTTTGAAAAGAAGAAAAGAGAAAAACAGGCGTCCTTGTATGCTACTTCTGAGGGTGAATTGGTGAAGACTGTTTTTGGAGGGCAACTTTGCAGAGTCTTTGAAAATTAAAAAGTTTTTTTAAAATGCACCTACACTTTGGCTTGACAATGCTGCTTCTAGGAATCCATTCCCCAGAAACAGCAAGAGTGGTGGATACTTGGATAGAGCTTATAGAATGCCAGGCACTGTTCTCCACATTTTTATGTTATCTCAGTTAATCCTCACAACCCATGAGGGAGATACTATATTCTTTATAACAGTTCAATTAACATACAATTCACATACCATACTATTTGCCCACTTAAAGTGTACAACTCAATAGGTTTTAGTATATTCATAGAGTTGTGTAACCATCACCACAATTTCAGAACATTTTCATCACCCCCAAAAGAAACCCTCATTGGTAGTCCTTCCTCACTGCCTCAAGCCTTCAACCCCCCTGGCAACCACCAATCTACTTTCTGTCTCTATGGATTTGCCTATTCTGGACATTTCTTAAAAATAAAATCGTACAATATATGGTCTTTTTTGACTGGCTTCTTTCAGTTAACATAATGTTTTCAAGATTCATTCATATTGTAGTTTGTGTCAGAACTTTATATCTTGTTAATGCCAAATAATATTCCATTGTATAGATACACTGCATTGTGTTTATCCATTTATCAGTTGATGGGCATTTGGGTTGTTTCTCTCTTCTTGTTAATATGAATAAAGCTGCTATGAATATTTGTGTACAAGTTTTTGTGTGGACTTGTGTTACCATTTATCACGGGTGTATACATCTGAGTAGAATTGTTGGGTCATACGGAAATTCTATGTTTAACCTCTTGAGGAGCTGCCAAACTTTTTTCTAAAGTGGCTGCATCATTTTACATTCCTACTAGCAGTGTACAAGGGTTCCAATTTCTTTATATCCTCACCAACCAACACTTGTTATTATCTGTTTTGTTGTTGTTGTTGTTGCGGTACGCTGGCCTCTCACTGTTGTGGCCTCTCCCGTTGTGGAGCACAGGCTCCGGACGCGCAGGCTCAGCGGCCATGGCTCACGGGCCTAGCTGCTCTGCGGCATGTGGGATCTTCCCGGACCGGGGCACGAACCCGTGTCCCCTGCATCGGCAGGCGGACTCTCCACCACTGCGCCACCAGGGAAGCCCTATTATCTGTTTTTTGATTATAGGCATCTGAGTGGATGTGAAGTGGCATCTCACTGTGGTTAATTTGTACTTCCTTGATGAGTAGCGAGAGGTACTATTATAATATTTATTTCATACATGAATACACTGAGGCACAGAGAGGTTAATGATCTTACCCACGGTTACTTAGTAAGTGCACAGACTCTGGTGGACACAATAGTGTATGCAGAAGAAAGTTTGCTACAGCACTGCTTGCTTGGAAAAAAAATTAGAGCAACCTGTATGTCTATCTGTAGGGGTTTATCCCTACAGAAAACCATTATCCAGCTTTCAAAGAATGAGGAAGGCCCATTTATTCTGACATGAAATAAACTCCAAGACATTTGTTGATGAAAAGTCCAGTCACAGAATCATGTGTACCACATGAACCTACAGATACAGAACTACAGACATCGATATAGTGACAGATATAAATGATATAAATATAGATTGGAAGGCTACACACCAAGCTCCTTAGGAAGTAAACTCCAGAAGAGCAGGGATCTTTTCATTTTGTGCGCTGCTGTATCACCAATGCCCAGAACTGGATGTAGCACATAGTAGCTGTTAAATAAATATTTGCTGTTAAATGAGCAATTCTTTTGGAGAGAGGAATGGAAGGAAGGAGTACACACAGAAGAGCTCATGTTTCACTCTGCAGAGCCATGTCCTCTGGGCATGAATTCATGTAGTAGTTGTATCATTTTTGACACAGAAAAAAAAAATAACCTGGATAAATATAGGTAGCAGCACAGGGGTGATCTCTGCTTCCTGTACCTTGACATGCAAAAGGCTCCCCTAATACTCTACTTTCAAACTGAAGAGGAAAATTGAAACCTCTAATGTAGCTGCTGTATTTACGAATATTAATGAATAAAAACTGCTTGGATGGTTTAAAAAAATTAAAAATTAAAAAAAATTTAAAAATCTGGAATTCTTGGGCTTTTAGCAAGAAAAAAAAAAAAAAAAGAGGCCCCCAGAGGGTTGGTATGGAACTGATACGCAGCCTCAGTGGCTTGCTGGGATACACGAGGACCTTCCTGGGCCGCAGTGCCCTTCCCTTCAAGTGAATATGGCTCCCTCCCAGTAGCGCTCCATCTCTGGGGCTGATCACCTGCGGGGGACACTGGCGGCTCCTGCCCTGCTTGGTATATCCCCAGCCT
>NW_006776752.1:165198-188305 GCF_000442215.2 Lipotes vexillifer
CGCTCTTCCAGTTAACAGGAATCCAGTGTCAAGATGCCAGCTGTGAATCTTGTTTTCATGCCTGAGAAGATCTTAAAAATCAATATGCATTAGAAGGACACAGCCAAGTAATTTTCTTTCTACTGTTTTTCAATATTTGTTTAATTTGTTGGCCCTGTGAGCCCTCTGAAGAGTTCCAAGGATCAAGGGCTGCTGGTGAAACAGAACAGGTGTTCACATCATTCAAAGGTAACAGTGTGCTGGGTGGGTTAGGAAACAATTAGGAAAGGGACCAGGGGCTGTGGCCTAACTGTGCTGGTAAACTTAAGGTACAGGACTGACCTACAGATTACAACAGTTGCAGATAACAAAATTCAAACAGTGAAAATGTCAAGGTGTACCAAAAAAGGATGGTTAGCAGAGTCCAGGGCAAGAGAAACGTGAGTTGGATGTACAGCAGGCTGCTCCTCACAGATGAAGGGGATGTTAGGGGCCTATTGACACCCTCTGCATTATTATGAGAAGGATATCTCTTCTCTGACTACGGGACATCCTCTGTACGTCCCATGGCACAGGCCAAGAGGGGGCAGGTCCTCAGTGGGGTAGGGTTTGGCACCATCTTGGACTCCCCCTGCACACAACTGTTTCATCACCAAGTCTTGTTGATTTCACTCCAAAATGACTATCCTGTCCATTTTCTCCATCGCCACTGTTACTGTTTTAGTTCAAGTCACCATCACCACATGCCTGGTTGTGTGCAACCACTTCCTAAGCAGACTTCCTGCTTTCCTCCAATTCCTCCTTCACACAGAGAGTGACAGGACTTGAGACGTAGTGCTGCTTAGTGGTTAAGAACATGGACTCTAGGGACCAGGAGATCCTGGCTCCTCCAGGCTCCTCTGGATCTGTGACCTTGGGCAGGTTACTGAACCCTACTGTGCCTCAGTTTGCCTCATCTCTAAAATAGAGATGCTAATTTTGTAGGTCCCTGGAAAAGGCACAGTGAGGATTAAGTGAACTAATCTAGATGAAGTGCTTAGAACAGTGGCTGCCAGATGCTAACAGCTCAACACTCATTAGGGACATCTTTCTGAAACGCAACCTCCTTGCTCACATCAGTGTCAGGACAAAATCCAAGCCTTCCTACCATACCACAGCTCTGCAGGACCAGCTCTCCTTTCCCATCTCACCTCTTGGTCACTCCCTGCTTCTCACTCTATACTCACATTCAATGTCTTTTTGTTCCTCCAGCAAAACAGACTACCAGGCCTTCACACGTGCTATTACGTCCACCTAGAACACTCTCCGGTAAGTTCTCCCCAATCCCCCTTGCCCATCGACAACTCATCTCTCAGGTCTTACATATTTTCTTTGGGAAGATTCTCTCACCCATCAAATTCAAGTAGGAGCAACTATGGTGAATTGTTATCAGTTGTTGGGAATATATGAGAGTTCATTGTACTCTTGTACTGTTCTTTTTGCTTTTGACTTTTCTGTGTGAAATCTTTCATAATAAAAATTTAAAAATATAAAGTAGCAAGTGCATTGACGGGAAGTAAGGATACTGTGGGAACACAAAGAAGGACCCCTACTTGGATTTGATGCTCTCTTGTTTCCAAGTACATTACAGACATCATGACCTTTCAACTCTAAACATTTCAACTTGCACCTTCGAAAAAGAAAAAAAGCTGAGGGCTATTCTCCAACCTAAACTATAATACCATAATAACACCTACAAAAAATGAGTCATTCTCTAATAACTGAATACTTGGTCTGTATCCAAATTTCCCCAGCCTCTCCCTAATTCCCTTCCTCTGTCTTTCTGCTACATTACATTTGAATTGCTCCTTTCCTTGGGCTGTGAGCTCTGAGTGGAATGGAATGTGTCCCTTTGCTTCCCTCACCCTGGCACTCAGCCCTCAGTAGGTATTTGTTGAGAGGAGTCTCACTTCCTCCTGCTAAGGTCTTCAGCCTCCTGCAGTCCCAGCCCAGCTTTCCCTCTCTACACACATGCACACAGATACACACACACACACACACACACACACACACACACACACACACACTCACTCAGCATGTCTTCAGTGGTCCAAGTCAGAAACCAGAGGGGCATTTCTAGAGGCTTTGTTTGACCTCACATGGCTCTCATATCCTCTCGGGCCAAACCCCTTGCCCTTTTCATTCTTTTTTTTTTTTTTTTTTTTTTTTTTTTTTTTTGTGGTCGGCGGGCCTCTCACTGTTGTGGCCTCTCCCATTGCGGAGCGCAGGCTCCGGACGCACAGGCTCAGCGGCCATGGCTCACGGGCCTAGCTGCTCCGCGGCATGTGGGATCTTCCCAGACCGGGGCACGAACCCGTGTCCCCTGCATTGGCAGGCGGACTCTCAACCACTGCGCCACCAGGGAAGCCCCCCTTTTCATTCTTGAGGCCAGGGCTTCAGTTTGGCCCTTCATGCTGTCTTGCCCGGCTCCCAGAGTGCTGACCCCTCCACTGCTCCTATGCATCCCTGTCCTGCCTCTACAAGGCAAACCCACTTGGGGGATTCTCTGTTGAAAGCCCTATTGAGTTCCCACTTGGGCCCTCCCTCTCCAGCCTCAGGTGTAATCTCCCTCAGGTCCCTGCTGCTGCACCCTCACCCTTGATCTTTGGCCATTACAAGCCATCTGCTGGCCTCCAAGCACATGATGCTTTTCCATTCCCTCCACCCGAAACACCCTCCTTCTAGCGTTTTGTATTCCTCTGAGAACCCAGAGAGAAGCTCGGACTTCACTTTTTCCAGGTCCCATTCAATGACCCATCCCTTCCTGGCAGAGTGCCCACAAAGGCCTTGGGCATAATAGTTGTTCATTAAATAATTGCTCAGTGGATGAACAGGAATATCATCCTCTCCTTCCTCCCTGGTCCGAGTCAGCTGCAGCCCCAGCCCATCCCAGTCCAGTCCCCTGGGCCCCCAATGCCACCCAGCCCAGCCCCAGGCTGCCTCCAATGGACCCTGGACACAGCCTTAGCACTCAACTTCTTTTTTTTTTTTTTTAACATCTTTATTGGGGTATAATTGCTTTACAATGGTGTGTTAGTTTCTGCTTTATAACAAAGTGAATCAGTTATACATATACATATGTTCCAGCACGCAACTTCTGAACAGCTGCCAGACACATTTTTCATCCTCCCTTTCCTAGGAAGTTGTGCAAAGATGGGCAGTGGCAGGCCTGGACTTTTTATATTTAAAGAAAATAATTAAAAGTCTAAACAAAAATAAAGGTTTCTTAAAAATAAATTAGGAGTTTGGGATTAACCTATACACACTACTATATATAAAATAGATAATTGACAAGGACCTACTGTATAGCACAGGGAATTCTACTCAATACTCTGTAATAACCTATATGGGAAAAGAATCTGAAAAAGAATTGATATATGTATAACTGAATCACTTTGCTGTATATCTGAAACTAATACAACATTGTAAATCAACTATACTCCAATATAAAACAAAATTTTAAAAAATCTTTATATTTTAAGGTCTTTGTTAGGTAGAGTACCTCCTAGGAGACAGAAGGTGAGATGATATGGCCCCTTCGGCCTCAAATAAGGTTTTCAGAACACAATATTGCTTGGATGAACTTCTGCAAAACAATATATATTCCACCCACGTCATGGTTCCACTGATTAAATTATACCGGGGGAGGGGCAAGGGTTTCAAGCAGAGATCTTTTGGAACCTAGAGCTCATCTCACACTGGACCTGTGAACCTTCCTGGTGTACTTGTCACCCCTGGCACCAGCCCCTGCGTTACAACTGGAGCACAAACAAGGATTTCACCTTTTTATCTTTATAACATTCTACTTAAAAGGAAATTTTTACCAGCACAGAACAGTTTGGCAGGTAAAAGCTCTAAGAACCCAGAGTGGTGAAGGCCCAGAGAAGGGTTAGTAAAGTGGATTAAAGCTGCAATCTACACCCCCTTTTCTCTGCTAGCTGAACAATCTATCTTGGGTAAGTTCCCTAAGCTTTCTGAGCTGCAGATTCTTCTCCTGCAGCTGTACACGGATAATATTACCTTTCTCATAGGGATCTTTATGAAAATTAAAGGAAATGCTGTATGTGTAGCAGGATGAAAAAAATGATTTTAGTCTCTGTTTCTGCTGAAGCCACAAGACAATGGATGATGCATTCCAAAGTGAGCTATGACACCATCATGTAGGACTTGTGAAAGAAAACCCTCTCCCTCTTATCCGACCACCTCCAGCCCACAAAGAAGGGTTGGATGAGGAAAACAGTGGGAGAGCAGAGGAGGAATTTTGGAGTGAGCAGTAGGTACCCTCCAAGTCCCAACTGCCCAGTCGTTACTTCTCAGGAGTGATCTCAAAGGCACTGTGTCCCTGGAGCTTGGATGTCATCAGGGGCTGGTGTCTAAATCATGCCTTAGAAACCGAGGTTGAAGGAGAGATGGGTGGCCAGCTGGAGTGGGAGGGGGGACTTTGGATTGGCCAGAGGAGAGGGGAGTTGAGTATTTTCTGTAAGCCAGAAGTGTGCAACAGGCAACCTTGTATGTTGTATAGATCCTTTTAAGAAGAACCACCAGGAAGAAACTTCCACAGAAAGAAACTGACAGCTGGGAATTCCCTGGAAGTCCAGTGGTTAGAACTCAGTGCAAGGGGGCCCAGGTTCAAACCCTGGTCAGGGAACTAGCATCCAAAAAAAAGAAAAAAGAAAGAAGCTGACAGCATCTGTTATGGCTAAATTGTGTGCCCCCAAATTCATATGTTGAAGCCCTAATCCCCAGAACCTCAGAATGTAGCTATATTTGCTAATAGGGCTTTAAAGTGGTGATTAAGTTAAAGTGAAGCCTGTAGAGTGGGCCCCAGTCCAATCTTTACAAGAAGAGGGATTTGGACACAAAAAGAGACACCAGGGATGCACATACACAGAGCAAAGGCCGTGTGAGGACACAGGGAGAAGATGCCATCTACAAGCCAAGGAGAGAGGCCTCAGGAGAAACCAGCCCTACTCACACCTTGATCTCGGACTCCTAGCCCTCAGAACTGTGAGGACATAAATTTGTTGTTTAAGCCACCTAGTTTGTGTTATTTGTTCTGGCAGCCCTAGCTGACTAATACAGACTGCTCAGACTCTGGGAAGCTAAGGAAAGAGTCTTAGGCACCTGCTTCAAGGGACCAGCAGCTTAGAAATCTCCACAGTTAAGGAAGGAGGGTGTTCTCTGAAGTAACCACAAAATTGTACCAAGAGATAAAGAAGCAGGTTTCACACCCACCAGGCCCAGCCAGTGGGATGTCAGCTTCCCACAGTGTCAACCAGGTAAGAACGTCCTGCTCTTCTCTCCACCAGGGGCCAGAATGCCCAGTCAGCCAGATGGAAGCACAAGGGGGGAAGCAAGAAACTGACCACAGACCCCCTTTCCCAGCTCCAGGCCCCACTGGAGGAGGATCCACTGGGAAGGAAGTTTGAAGGTCTGGGTTATTGCACAGACCTGGATGTATCAATTACTGACCTGAGACAGTGCTGGAACTAGAAAGGTAACCAGAAGAATCAAGGACCTGCCCTAATTTTCATCCCAGGGCAAGGAAAGAGTGGGGCGCCACAGAAAAATTCAGGGGCAGTGATAGACACAAATAAAGTTGGCTTCCTGAATATACCTGGTAACTCCTGCTTATTTAACATCTGTTCCCCTACATACGTGGCAGCTTAGCCTGTCTCTGGCCAGGTAAGCAATGGCATTCATTGAGCAATTATTATCATTCCAAATTCCTTCCCTGTCACCGTTGGACAATTCCATCTTCCTCAAGCTCAGCAAAAGCTAAGGACAACAGGCAAACCATTTAAGAGCTTCTGCGTTCCTGGAGCTGACAACTCAAGTGCTGATGTTCTACGAAGCCAGGGTCAGAACACCACCCTCCATACCACAGGACCCAGAGAAGGAAACTAACTCCAAACCAGCCACAGGGCTGGGCAAGCTTTAGAGTCACATAATGCTCCAGAGAAAACTGAGTTCAAATCCTGACTCTGACACCTGACAGCTGTGTGACCCTGGGCAAGTTACTTAATATCTCTGTTACTTCAATTTCCTCATCTATAAAATGGAGATGATTAAAGTAACCATTCCATAGAGTTATTATGTGGAATAAATGAGGAAATAGATGCAAAACATTTAGGACCTTGCCTGACACGATAGTTAGCATATACATAGTTACACACAGTTAGCATTATAGGTCAGTGCCCCTCAGAGTGAAACCTTGCAATAACCTCGGTTTATTGTAAGGAACATTACACAAGATGCATGGTGATGCAAAGCACAGATTCTAGAACCAGACTGCCTGGGTTTGAATCAACCAAGAATGGAAAGCGCATTGTATAAGTGTTTGCTATAATTGCTAGCAGTACAGTCAGATACGTACAGTCATACGTAGACATAGACAACACATGGAATAAGAGCTTAATTCCGACAGCTATTAGTAGAGAACTAGGCTTCTCAACAAACCCACATGGACCCTGAAGTTTCTGGTCACCCAGAGACATCAGAGGCATGGAATGGGGGTCAGAGGGGAAGAGTACCTCCCTACTCGGGAGGTGGCAGAACTTGACCTCAGTTGCTTTTGCTTCTTTGTTTGTTTACCAGCAGACAGTGGCTCTCAAGCAAACAGGGTATCTTGAAAGCAGAAACCCATCCTCCTCGGGCCAGACCTTCAGTCATGATCTCCAGCCCCCACTCCCCGCCAGCAGCTCTCAGCCTCTCTCCTGTTACCTGGTCTGGTTCCTTCCTCCAGGGCAGGCCCCACCTGGCAGGGGAGAGGTGAGGTACCACGGCCTTTCAGCCTTCCGAGAAGGTGACATTTCCACGGTGCCCAGCTGTCCCTGGGGCTGGCTCTCCACTTGGTTCCCACCGCCCTGGGCCCTGAGGACCAGCGGGGGAGCAGATGGAAAAGATGAAAAGCTGACACCCTCCGCAGGAAATCATTGTTTAACTGATGCCAGGACTGAAAAAAACAAGTGTAACGTTGGAGAAAGGAGTGCAACGTGCCATTCAAGGCCATTGTTACAGCCTCCACTCTGTGTATCCGGAAACAAAGAGGCCCTCTGTGTGTGAGCACAATGCTGTGTGTTACCAGCCACTTCTGTGTTATTCCTGGGGACAGGAGGACGGGAAACGGGAAACGAGGCCACAGTGCCCTCCTGGGTCTGGTGCGCTCTGGACTTTGCTAACACAGTCACCAGGCCAGTCAGAGCTGGGAGAACAACTTCAGACTCCCAGCCCATGGTGTTCTGTACTGGGGGCCAGGGGCATCCCGTCAGGAGTGACCTGGGTCCGTCCTAATCTTCTAGGCATGGCGAACTGCCAAGTGCCCCTCCCCTCTCCCTCTCCTCTTCCCTTACCAGTTTTCAGAGACTCACCACAAGTTAGAGCTGAAAAGAATCACAGCTATCATCTCTTCAAACACTCCAACTCTCAGCTTTAACGAGGGGGCACCTGGCCTGGACTGATGCCCGGCCACGTGGCATGTCAGCTGCAGTTGGTAAGGCCAGATGAATCGTTATGTGGTAGTAACCATGGGAGCCCCTCACAGGCCAGACACTCTGTTATGATCAAGCTCACAAAGTGAGGCTCCTGCCTTTAAATCCTGCTTCCACCACTAATTACTCATAGATTGAGAGGGTTTTTTTTCTCTGAGCCTTAGTTTTCCCACCTGTAAACTGGGATCATCCTTGGATTACTGTGGGGATTAAATGAGTTAATACATGTAAAATTCATAAAACATTAATTGGCCTGTAAAAATTGCTCAAGAAGCATGAATGACAAATTAGATGCTCATATTATACCTGCGATTTGCTTAGATTCATGAGAAGAGGGTATGGGGATGGCCGGAAAACCAGGATCTCAAATACCCAAATTCAGCCTTGCCACCTACTATGGCCTATGTTTGCCCCATTAGGTCCCTCAGGGAAGATGGGCACCAATAAATACCCATTGAGCACCCGAGCCAGTGTTTGGGAGCAGCCAGGCCTCAGCTCCGGGCAACTGTGGCAGCGTGGAAGGGTGGCAATGGCATGGCCAGGCCTGTCAGTCTTTAAAGCACCCCAGAAACCTGGATTTTTATGTCAGATTTCCCAATTTTGAAACAGTGTTTCCCAAGGCACTGTTAGTGCAAAGCGAGCCTTGAATCATGCAGCTTGTGATACCTGGCCTGGACACACAGGGCATTCCCAAGCCAGGGCACGCCTGTCGTTTTCAGATCTACTGGCCTCTGTTTGCCTGCAGCCTCCGGTGAGCTGATCAGGCCACTTCACAGCCCTCCTTGAGTTGGAGCAGGCGGTGTAAGATCAAAAATGATGAGCAGCCCGGTCTCCCTGGATACCTGTCCTCACCTCAGTCCATGAAATGGGGGTGAGGAAAAGGGAAACCAGGGAAATGAGGGGGGCTCTCCCTCAAAGACCAGGGTCCCTTGGCCAATCCACCCACTGCTGGCATTCCTCTGATAAAGGGCAGACCGAGGGCTTAAGCCCCCATAATCTCCATCAGTCACCTCAAATGGACATAAATATAGGTCTAAGTGACCAAAAGTGCTTACCGTGCAAATGCAACTTCAAAACAAGATTGCTTATAATGAGATACCACCTCACACCTACTAGGATGGTATCATCAAAAAGACAGATAATAACAAGTGTTGGTAAGGATGTGGGAAATTGGAACCCGCAGACATTGCTGATGGGAATGTAAAATGGTGTAACCATGTTGGGAAACAGTCTGGCAAGTCTTCAAAAAGTTAAACACAGAGTTACCATATGACCCAGCAATTTCACTCCTGGGTATATAACCCAAGAGAAATGAAAACATAAATCTACACAAAAACTTGTTTGAGAGTGTTCACAGCAGCATTATTCACAATAGCCAAAAGGCAGAAACAACCCAAATATCCATCAAATGATGAATGGATACGCAAAATGTGGTGTTTCCACACAATGGAAATTACTCAACAGTCAAAAGGAATGACGTACTGATACAGGCCATAAGAACATTAGGACAGCCCAGGAAAACATTAGGCTGAGTGGAAGAAATTAATTAAAAGACCACATTTCATAAGATTCCATTTATATGAAATGTCCAGAAACAGGCAAATCTATAGATATAGAAAAGAGATTAAAGGTTGCCTAGGTCTGGGTGTGATGAAGAGAGTTGGCAGGATGATAGCTAAAGGGTATAGTTTTTCTTTTGGGGGTGATAAAATATGTTCTAAAATTGGCTGTGGTTATGGTTACATAACTCTGTGAATACACTAAAATCCATTGAATTGTTACACTGTAAGTGGGTAAATTGTATATGTGAATTACATCTCAGTAAAGTCATTACCAAAGAAAGAACCTCAAAACTAAGATTGCTGCCCTTAATTACCTTCTATTAAAAAGAAATTCTTGGGCTTCCCTGGTGGCCCAGTGGTTGAGAGTCCGCCTGCCGATGCAGGGGACATGGGTTTGTGCCCCGGTCCGGGAAGATCTCACAGGCCGCGGAGCGGCTGGGCCCGTGAGCCATGGCCGCTGAGCCTGCGCATCCGGAGCCTGTGCTCTGCAACGGGAGAGGCCACAACAGTGAGAGGCCCACCTACCACAAAAAAAAAAAAAGAAAGAAACTCTTTATCCATGTCACTCTCTTCACCATAGCCCCACTGGAGAAGACAGAACAAGAGCTCTAAAAGGATGGTTTCCTCAAAGGCACAGGGCTCAAACGAGGGTAACCAACTAGCTTGGTTTACCCAGGACTATCCCACTGTTGGCACAGAAAGTCCTCCGTCCCAGGCAAACTGAGATGGTTCGTTGTTCACCCTAATGCCAACTCTTTCCGAGAGCACTGGATAGCTCTACCCTTCAGTGCTGCCAATGGCTAGAACCAAGTCTCCATATAAATAATCCATCCCCATTTTGGGTACAAGTCATCCCTGAGCTCCCTCTAATGGTCAAATGTATTTTTATTATTGTTGCTCCTAACTTACAGATGAGGAAACTGAGGTTCAGCGATGAAATAACTCGCCAGAAGCACACAGGAGCCAGAAATTGAACCTTGATCTTTTTCCAAAGCCCAAGTTACACCTTCCACTCATCATCTTTTCTCTTACCATACCACTGGGTTGATTGTCCAAGAATACCATTAGATTTTTCTTGCCTCCTGGAGAAGGTAGTCAGACATCCAGACAGAAGAAACATGAGTTTTCAGCTATAGCAAGACAAGGAGACATGTAGAGCTTGGTGGTTAACAGCACAGACTCTGGAACCGAACTGCTCAAGTTTGAACCTGGGCTCTGCCAAAATTTTAGCTGTGTGACCTTGGACAAGTTACTTAACTTCTCTGTGCCTCAGTTTTCCCATATGTAAAATGGGAAAATTATAGTACTGTGTGTGTGTGTGTGTGTATCACACAGGATTGTTATGGGAAGTAAATAAATCATTAAGTGTAAGAGCCTTAAAATGGAGTGTGGTATATTTATTAAATAAACCTATTTAATACATTTATTTAATAATACAAATTTATTAAATAAATGAAAGCAAGCACAGATCCATATACCCAGAATTGGAAAGAAATCAGACTAGGCCTAACAAAAACCAGGTAGTGAGACCAAATCATGGAAATTAACATTCTGTTCTGTTCTTTCCCACGTAAATGTTTATGGCTGGGGAATTGCTGGAAGCTCTCCAGGCCATAGACAAACCTTTAGATGCAACATGGCAGTGGCAATGCGGGCAGTCCTAGAACAATGGGATGACCTGGTGCAGGGCTGCAGGCCCTGCCTGGCACTGATGGAGCCCAGCGTTTCCTCTCCTTTCATGCCTGCCCTCAAGGGCAAGGAGAGCTGGGTACCCTCCCACTGGGGCAGATAGGTGTGATCAACATCATTTTTTCAATCAACATCAGCTTCAGTTGAAGTTCAAGAGGCTCAGAGAATTTTCAAGAATTTGTTCAAGGTTAAGTTAATAACATGTAGAGTTACATGTGGGATTCGAACTTAGGTTGAATTCTAAAGCCCCTATGCTTTTCTGCCCACATGAAATAGTTATTATTGCTCTGTAACAAATTACCTCAAAGCTTAGCAACTTAAAACCACGAACACTCATATTCACACAGTTTTTGAAGGCCAGAGAGCCAGGAGTGTTTTAGCTGGGTGGTTCTGCCTCAGAATCTCTCATGAGGTTGTAGTCAAGATGTTGGCCAAGGCTACTGTCATCTCAAGGCTCTACCAGGGCTGAAGGATCTGCTTCCAAACTCAGTAATGGGGCTGTTGGCAGGCCTTAGTTTCTTGCTGGCTATTGGCCGGAGGCTTCAGTTTTTCACCACATGGACCTCTCTAGAGGACTGTTCATAACATGGCAGCTTGTTTTCCCCAGAGCAAGAGATTCAAGAAAAAGAGAGCAGATGCAAGAGAGTACCCAGAAGCTGCAGTTAACTAATTGCAAAAGTTAAACTAATTAGTTTACAACTAATCTTAGATGTGACATACCACCACTTCTGCCACCTGCTATTGGTCACAGAGACTAATCCTGGCACAACAAGGGAGGGGACGATACAGGATGTGAGTACCAGGAGGCAGGGGTCACTGGGAACCATCTTGGAGGCTGGTGACCGCTCTGCCCATCTTTACAAAGTAAGACAAGAAGGCACAGACCTGCAAATAATAAGGTAATATCCCTGCAGAAAAGTCACAGAAAGTAAATTTAGTCTAACCACTTTTGAGGGGTTTTTGTTTATTTAAGAAAACATTTACACCTACTAGAGAATGGACTTGAGGATATGGGGAGGGGGAAGGGTAAGCTGTGACAAAGTGAGAGAGTGGCATGGACATATATACACTACCAAACGTAAAATAGATAGCTAGTGGGAAGCAGCCGCATGGCACAAGGAGATCAGCTCGGCGCTTTGTGACCACCTAGAGGGGTGGGATAGGGAGGGTGGGAGGGAGGGAGACACAAGAGGGAGGGGATATGGGAACATATGTATATGTATAATTGATTCACTTTGTTACAAAGCAGAAACTAACACACCATTGTAAAGCAATTATACTCCAATAAAGATGTTAAAAAAAAAAAAAGAAAACATTTACTTCAATCAAGGCACTGGGCTGGCCCTATGAATACAGGCAGGAGCAACCCTGTGGCTTACAGGGACTTATGGCAGAAAACAAGATTCAAGCCATGTGGTCCTGGAAGAAGAGAGGAGGGAGAGACCAAGAAAGAGAGCTGGGATCAGGAGTCCAGGACAAGGTGGGTCTAAAGTCTTCTAGTCCAGATATGGGTTCATCCTCAGACAACCTGGGTTTATTTTCCTGGGGCTGGACAACATCCTCACAGAAAATGGGAGAGAGAAAAGAAGGGGAAGGAGTAGGAGGCAGAAAAACAAATGACCAATTCCCGGACTCGCACAATTAGACATTCTTTCTCTAGCTTGAATTTATCAGAACCTGTTTCAAGCCAAATTTTGCTGAAGAACTGGGTATGGAAAAAGAAAGAACCAACTAGATCCTAAAGATGCATAGGGGAAATGTCAGAGGCTGGGGTTAGAAGGCAGAGGAGATAGGTTCCTTAAAACCAAGTTCCAGAACTTTACAGTTTGAGTCTGTTCCAAGGTAGGACCTCTGATAACTGGGCAAATCAGAGTCCTGGACTGCTCACTCAAAACCATCTTTACATTCATTATAATTATCTTGTTGAATAAATGAATTAAATTATTTCCATGAACTACCCATCCCGTCCCCACTATAGGCGTAAGAGGAACCTAGTTAGGTAATATCTTTCATTGGATTCCTTTCTACTCTTTGTCCCAAACACTTCCTCACCTGCTCATCAAAACCGATCTCCCCTTGGACTAGAGAAAGTCATCAACACCCTTTCCTCATCTGGATAAGGTTAATAATACCAGCTCCTACCTACCCCAGAGACACAAAGGAAACTGTACACATGAAATCAATTTTACATTCTTCAAGACAGGCGAGGTGGGGGGTAAATTCCAAGAATTGCAATGATGTGCACAGCTACTTTAATTCTAAGAGGCCAGGTACAAAGATCACTCCAGAACAGCTAAGGCGCTTGTCAAGC
The DNA here is from genome assembly GCF_000442215.2 of Lipotes vexillifer. NCBI lineage: Eukaryota > Metazoa > Chordata > Mammalia > Artiodactyla > Lipotidae > Lipotes > Lipotes vexillifer. The sequence goes on from NW_006776752.1 coordinate 178,269, forward strand.
CTGCAAATGCATTCCCCAAATTAGCCAGCCCACCCACGAGTCAAGAGAAAATCAGTTTCCCCAGCCCTGGTAAGTAGACAAGCCAAGCCAAGCCAGTTTCCTCCCCCTGAAAACCATCCAGCACCCGCGTCCTCCAAACCCCACGGTCCTAGTGTCCCCGCGCTGAGCTATCCAGCCTCCGCGCCCTACTCGGCTCCTCCCCATCCCTTAGTGCCAAGAGCCAGGCAGCTCCCGCCACCCTAAAGGACTACAGCCCCCGGCATGCCCCGCGCTGCTGTCGGAGTCTCCCGACCGCGCTTCTCTGCGTACCTAGGTCACGTGACTCGGGGAAGATGGCCGCGCTGACGGGGGAGGTGTTTGCTGCTCTCCAGAGCCTGCTGAAGGTAAGTGAGAGGGGTGGGGACAGCGCGAGGCAGGCCTTTGTCTCCGAGACTTTGCACAGAGCAGGAATTGGGAATAAATGGACCCCGATTTGGAGCCACGACGCTGCCGCTGCCTCTCACTGTGACTCCTAGCAGGTCGTTGCGCTTTTCCGAGCTTTTTGAAAGTACGAACAAAATTAATACCACTTTGACAGGATAGTGGGGAAACAAGACGATGGACCTGAAGGCGCTGTACAAATGTTCCCTACTAATAGCTTCGGGGGCTGGCTTTCGGGGTTGGTGCATTGGGGTGGTAATCTCTAGATCCGCGTTGCCAGTTCCCCATTTCATCCCGCAGCCCATCTGCGCTCTCCAGTTCTCTCTTCTGCGTCCGCACCCTGAGTCAAGTGTGCGTTCTATATTCTCCTGAGTCCTGTTTTTTTTTTTTTTTTTTTTTTTTTGCGGTACGCGGGCCTCTCGCTGTTGTGGCCTCTCCCGTTGCGGAGCACAGGCTCCGGACGCGCAGGCTCAGCGGCCATGGCTCACGGGCCCAGCCGCTCCGCGGCACGTGGGATCTTCCCGGACCGGGGCACGAACCCGCGTCCCCTGCATCGGCAGGCGGACTCTCAACCACTGCGCCACCAGGGAAGCCCTCCTGGGTTTTTTTATTTGCTGTGACCTGTGTGAGGGCCAAAACACTCTCCTGACAATCGTTTGAAAAATTGTGAGGGTGGAAGGGATGTGCTTCATATGGCTTTGTAGGAGACTGGAATTTTTTGCTTACTTTATGACTTTACCTATAGAAGAAGCGGCGGCTTTATCTTCCTTCGTAGAACTTGTCACTAGATGAACGTTATGCATCTGGTTGCCTGTTGTCTGCCTTTCTCACAAGAACGTGAGATCCACGAGGGACCTTGTTTTTAAAAACACTCCAGACGGGGCTTCCCTGGTGGTGCAGTGGTTTAGAATCCGCCTGCCAATGCAGGGGACACGGGTTCGAGCCCTGGTCTGGGAAGATCCCACATGCCGCGGAGCAACTGGGCCCGTGAGCCACAACTACTGGGCCTGCGCGTCTGGAGTCTGTGCTCCGCAACGAGAGGCTGCGACAGTGAGAGGCCCGCGCACCGTGATGAAGAGTGGCCCCCACTCGCCGCAACTAGAGAAAGCCCTCGCACAGAAACGAAGACCCAACACAACCAAAAATAAATAAATAAATAAAAACTCCAGACGAAGAGGGTTGAGTTAATTACACTCAGCAGTTCATGGCACAGCATCATCATTGGTCCACGCAATGGTCCTTCTTTTGTTTTAACCGCCTCCCCAGTGTTCACTTGTATTCTCCAATCTCTACGGGCATCTACTCTGTTATTCACAAATGTATGCATAACAAGCGTATCCTCCACACCTGGCATACAGCATGTGCTCAGTAAATAGCTGTTCTATGAATTAATAAATGTAGTAAAGCTGGGACTGGAAACCTAGAGCTCTCAACTCCCAACCCAGTGCCTTTTCACCCTTACTGTGGCTGCTCTACCCCCAACCTCCACCCCAATCCCTCTTCGTTCTATGGGCTTTTTTTCTTTAATACACTTATAAAAATCATTATTAATGTGTAACACATACAAAAGAAGTGCACAGATTATAAGTGCACCGTTTAATGATTTATTACCACCACCACAGTCAAACAATGAAATGTTACCATTACGGCAGAAGTCTCTGTTGTCCCTTTGTTACTTCCCTCACTCTGCTCCCCAACAGTAACCACTATCTTTACTTCTAATATGTCAATTTAATAGTGCTCATATTTGAACTTCACATAAATGGAATAATAGGGTATATTTTTGTGTCTGTGTCTGGCTTCTTTTGTTTGCTATTATGTAGCAGTAGTTCATTCATTTGCATTCCTATTGTCCTATGTACTTTCTTCTTAAAAAAATTACATAAACTTTTAATTTTGAGATATAGGTTTACAGGCAGTTGCAAGAAACAATACAGAAAGATCCCATTTATCCATTACTCAGTTTCCCCCAATGGTAACATCTTGCAAAACTATAGTATGATATCACAACCAGGATATCGACATTGATAGTCAAGATTCAGAACATTTTCCATCACCACAGCGTTCTTCATGTTGCCCTTTTAGCCACACCCCTTTCCCCTCTGCCCTCACCCCTTTTGTAACCTCTGGTATTCACCAATTTGTTCTTCATTTCTGTAATTTTGTCATTTCAAGAATGCTGTATAAGTGAGGGACTTTCCCAGTGGCGCAGTGGTTAAGAATCCGCCTGCCAAAGCAGGGGGACCGGTTCAATCCCTGGTCTGGGAAGATCCCACATGCTGCAGAGCACCTCAGCTCGTGCACCACAACTACTGAAGCCTGTGCACCTAGAGCCCATGCTCCGCAACAAGAGAAGCCACTGCAGTGAGAATCCCGTGCACCACAAGGAAGAGTAGACCCCGCTCCCCGCAACTAAAAGTCCACGCACAGCGACGAAGACCCAACGCAGCCAAAAACAAAAATAAATACTATAAAAAAAATCAGTTGTTTCTATACACAAACAATGAAACATTCAAAAAAAAACGTTATATAAGTGAAATCATACAATATGTAACCTTTTGGGACTGGCTTTTTTCATTGAGCCCAATTTTCTGGAGCCATGTTATGTGTTTTAATAGTTCTTTCCTTTTTATTGCTAAGTAGTATCCTATGGTAAGACATCTACATTGTTTCCAGTTTTTTGCTATTACAAATAAACGTGCTATAAACATTTGTATACAGATTTCTGTATGAACATAAGTCTTTATTTCTCTGAAATTAATGCCCAGGAGTACAGTTCTGGGTCATTTGGTAGTTACATGTTTAGGGTTTTGTTGTTGTATTTATGAAACCGCCAAACTGTTTTCCAGAGTGGCTGTACTACTTTACATTTACAACAGCAATGCATGAACGGTCCAGTTTCTCCCCATCCTTGCCAGCATTTATGGGCATCACTATATTTTATTTGAGCTATTCTGATAGGTGTGTATTTATATCTCATTGTGGTTTTAATTCAAAGTTCCCTAATGGTTAATGATGTTGGACATCTTTTCGCGTGCTTGTTTACCATCTGTGTATCTTCTTCAGCAGAAAATTGCTTTATGTCTTTTGTTCATATTCTAATTTCATTGTTTGCTTTTTTACTTTTGCATTTCTTTATATATTCTAGATAATGGTCCTTTGTCAGATATGTGGTTTGCACATATTCTTTCCTAGTATTTAACTGTCTTTTCATCCTCTTCACAAAGGTGTATTAATTTGCTAGGTCTGCTGTAACAAAGTACTACAGACTTGGTGGCTGACACAACAGAAATTTATTGTGTCCCAGTTCTGGAGGCCAGAAGTCTGAGATCAAGGTGTCAGCCAAGTTGGTTCCTTCTGAGGGCTTTGAGGGACAAATTGTTCTGTGCCTCTCTCCTAACTTCTGGTGGTTTCTGGTGATATTTAGTGTATCTTGGCTTGTAGATCTCTGCATTGATCTTCATATGAAGTTCTCCCTGTTTTCATTTTTGTATCTAGATTACCCCTTTTAATTAGGACATCAGTCATATTGGATTAGGGTCCACCCTATGACCTCATCTTTATATTTTTTTGTCATATATTTTTATATGACAATATTTATAGTCATATAAATATGACTATATCTGCAATAATCCTATTTCTAAATGAGATCACATTTTCAGATAGTGGGGGTTATGACTTCAATATATGACTTTTAGGGGGGACACAGTTCAACCCAAAACAGGAGCTTTAGCAGAGCAAAAAATGTTTTAATTTTGATGAAATACAGTTTTTCAAAAATTTTTCCTTTTATGAATTGTGATTTTTTTTAAATGAATTACGCTTTTGGTGTAAAGTTTAAGAACTCTTTGTGAAGCCATAGCTCTCCAAATTTTCTCCCTATCTTTTTTTTTTTTTGCGCGGTACGCAGGCCTCTCACTGTTGTGGCCTCTCCCGTTGCGGAGCACAGGCTCCGGACGCGCAGGCTCAGCGGCCATGGCTCACGAGCCCAGCTGCTCCGCGGCATGGGGGATCGCCCCGGACCGGGGCCCGAACCCGTGTCCCCGGCATCGGCAGGCGGACTCTCAACCACTGCGCCACCAGGGAAGCCCTTACCCTATTTTTATCTAAAAGTTTTATAGTTTACATTTGTATAACATTTTAAAAAATATTTATTTTATTTTTGGCTGCGTTGGGTCTTCGTTGCTGCGCGCGGGCTTTCTCTAGTTGCGGCGAGTGGGGGCTACTCTTCGTTGCGGTGCATGGACTTCTCATTGCGGTGGCTTCTCTTGTTAAGGAGCATGGGCTCTAGGCATGCGGGCTTCAGTAGTTGTGGCTCGCCGGCTCTAGAGCGCAGGCTCAGTAGTTGTGGTGCACAGGCTTAGTTGCTCTGGGGCATGTGGGATCTTCCCAGACCAGGGCTCTAACCGGTGTCCCCTGCACTGGCAGGCGGATTCTTAACCACTGCACCACCAGGGAAGTCACTACATTTATATAACATTTAAGTCCATGATTGATTTTGCATTAATTTTGTATAAGGTGTGTGGAAAAGTTTGAGAATTTTTTTTTTTTTTTTTTTTTTTTTTTCGAAGTCTAGCTTGTCAATTCTTTCTTTCATGGATCATGCCTGTGGTGTCATATCTAAAAAGTCATTTGCCAAACCCTAAATCATGTAGATTTTCTTTTAGGTTTTTCTCTAGGAGTTTTATAGTTTTGTGTTTTACATTAGGTCTGTGGTCTATTTTAATGAATTTTTGTGATGGGTGCAAGTTAATGTCTTTTTTTTTTTTTTTTTTGCCTGTGAATGTCCCCTTGTTCCAGTATCATTTGTTGAAAAGGGCTTTCTTTCCTCCATTGAATTGCTTTTGCAACTTTGTCAAGAATCATTTGGGTGTATTTACTGGGTCTACTTCAGGGTTCTCTAGTTTGTTCCATTGATCTATTTGTTTATCCCTCTGAGAATACCATACAGTCTTGATTATCATAGCTATATAATGTCTTGAAGTCAGATAGATGGATTCCTCCTGCTTTATTCTTTATGAAAATTGTTTTAGCTATTCTAGTTTCTTTGCCTTCCTGTATAAATTTTAGAATGATCTTGGATATAGCTAAAAAAAAAAAAACTTGCTGAGATTTTCATAGGAATTGGGTTAAATCTGTACATCATTTAGGAGCAAATTGACGTCTTGATGTGTTGGATCATCCAGTCCATGATCATGATGTGTCTCCCATTGATTTAGATCCTTGATTTCTTTTATCTGTATTGTATAATTTTCAGTATACAAGTCCTGTACATGTTTTGTTAGATTTATACCTAAGTATTTCTCTCTTTTTTCTTTGAGCAATTGCAAATGATATTGTACTTTTAATTCCAGTGTCCACATGTTCGTTGCTAGTGTGTAGAAATACATCTGATTTTAGTAGGTGTATCTTGGATCTGCAAACTGCTGAACTCACTTATTCTAATAACTTTTTTGTACATTTCTTGGGACTTTCTCATGGACAGTCATGTCCCTGCAAATAGGGACAGTTTTATTTCTTCCTTTCTGATCTGCAGACCTTTTATTTCTTTCTCTTGCCTTATTTCAGTGGCTAGAATTTTCAGCACAATGTGGAGTAACAGCGGTGAGAGCCCACATCCTTGCCTTGTTCCCAACTTTAGTCTTTCATCATTAAGTATGTTTTCTCTAGGTTTTATGGTAGATGCTCTATGTCAAGTTATGGAAGTTCCCTTCTATTCCTAATTTTATGAGAATTTTCGTCAAGAATGGATGTTGAATTTTGTCAGCTGCTCTTTCTGCATTGGTTGATATCCAGTGATTTTCCCCTTGAGCCTGGTAATATGGTGGATCAGGTAGATTTTCAAATACTAAACTGGCCTAGCATCCCTGGAATAAATTCCACCTAGTTGTAGTGAATAATCCTTTTTATATATTGCTGAATTCTGTTTGTTAGTATGTTGTTAAGGATCTTTGCATCTGTTTTTATGAGGGTCTGTAGTTGTTTTTTTGTTTTGTTTTATACAGTCTCTGTCTGATTTTGGTATCAGGTAATCCTAGCTTTGTGAAATGAATTGGGAAGTGTTTCCTCCTTTTCTGTTTTCCTAGAAGAGATGGTGTAGAATTAGTTAATTCTTTCTTTAAATGTGTGTTAGAATCTCCTGCGAAACCATCTGGGTCTGGTGATTTCTGGGGGTTTTAAAATTACAAATTCAATTTCCTTAACAGTTATAGCACTACTCACGTTTTCAATTTTATATTGGGAGAGTTATGGTAGTTTGTGTTTTTTGAGAAATTGATCCATTTCATTTAAACTGTCACATTTGTGTGTATAGAGTTGCTTGTAGTTATTCTCTTATTTTCTTTTTGAAATCTGCAGGGTCTGTAGTGATATGCCCTGCTTCATTCCTGATATTGGTAATTTGTGTCTCCTTTCTTTTTAATTTTGTCAGTCTTGCTAAAAGTTTGTTAATTTTATTGATGTTTTCGAAGAACTAGGTCTTTGTTCCATTGATTTCTCCTTTTTTATGTTTTCAGTTTTTTTGGTGTCTGCTCTTTGTTGTTTCCTTCCTTATTCCTTTGGGTTTATTATGCTCTTGTTTTTCTGGGTTCTTGAGATGAGGACTTAGATTATTTATTTGAGACTTCTCCTCTTTTCTACTATAGGCATTTAATGCTGTAAATTTCCCTCTCAGCACCATCTTGGCTGTATTCCCAAAATTTTGGTGGTGTTTTTCATTTTCATTCATTCAGTGTAATTTTTTTAACTTTCCTTTTAATCTGTGGATTATTTAGAAGTGTGTTGTTTAAGTTTCCAAATGTTTGGATATGTTCTTGTTATCTTATTGATTTCTAATGTGATTCCATTGTGATCACTGAGAACACACTCTGTATGATTTAGTTCTTTTAAGTTTGTTAAGGTTTGTTTTTTGGCTCAGAATATCCTCTATCTAGGTATGTGTTCAGTGAGCTTTTGAAAAGAGTGTGTATTCTGTTGTTACTGGGTAGTGCTCCATAAATGTCAATTAGATTGATTGATGGTGTTGTGGAGTTCTTCTGTTTCCTTGTTGAATCCTGTCTAGTTGTTCTATCAATTGTTGAAAGAGGGGTGTTGAAGACTCCAACTGTATTTATAGATTTGTCGATTTCTCCTTTCAGTTCTGTTTGTTTTTGCTTCACATATTTTGCAGCTCTCTTGCTGAGGGCATGCACATTCAGGATGTCTGCTGGTCGGCAGAACGTTTTACCTTTATGTAATGTCCCTCTCTGTCTCTGGTAATTTTCTCTGCTGTGAAGTCTACTTTATCTGATACTAATGTAGCCACCCTTGCTTTCCTGATTAATGTTTGCATGATCTATCTTTTTCCATTCTTTTCCTTTTAATCTGTCTCTATCATTATATTTGAAGGGAGTTTCTTGTAGATAGCATTTAACTGAGTCATATTTTTTAATCCACTCAGCCAGTTTCTCTTTTAATTGGTATATTTAGACCACTTACAGCCAATGTAATTATTGAAATATTAGAACTTAAGTTTGCCATTTTATTTTTTGTTTTCTATTTGTTCTTTTATTTATTTTTTGTTTCTTTTACTGCCTTCCTGTGGGTTATTTGATCAATTGAACATTTTTTGGAATTCCATTTTGATTTATCTGTAGTGTTTTAAAATTCATTTCTCTTTATAACTCTTATACTGGTTGTTCAACTTATTACATTTCTTTACTATAACATCACAATCTCAGTGACGTATCAGTGTCATCATTTTACCAGTTAGAGTGAAGTCATCCCTTTATAGTCCTACCCTTATTTCTAATATAATTGTCTTAAATATTTCCTCTCTATATATTTACAGCCACATCAGACAGTGGCTTTTCTTTTTGTCCATATATCCCAGACTTCGAGCTGAAGAAGGGGCCACCCAGAGCGCCAGTGGGTGAAAACAAACAAACTCCAACAAATACTTGCTCTCTCTAGCCAAAGACCAAGAAAGGGGCCGCTTAGGAAGACAGAAAACTTTTAGACAATAACTGCTCTACTCCACCAAAACACCACTGAAAAAACTGTGTCCCCGCTCCACTGTACGTCAACAAAGTCGGAGAGGGAACACCCCCATCAGGGCGGTGTCAGAGGAGGCCAAGTAGGGAGCTGGACCTCCATCCCCACGAGCTGGTAACAAGTTCCACCACCCCATGGTATTAGTGGAAACTACTGGAGCCAGAACTTCCACCCCTGCCCAGTAGCTACACAGAACCCCTACTTTTGGGTGTGAGCGGGAACCAAGTAGGGGAGCTGGACTTCTGTCTCCATTTGGTAGTAATGAAGCAACAACCCCCAGCCCCACCATGCTCGCCCTGCCACCTGAGCAGTGTCAGAGAAAGCCAGCTAAAGTAAAAGATTTCAGTAACTTCCAGAGGCTCAGAACATAATGTGGCCATGTCATTCCTTTGTCATGAGGTCCGTAGCAGGCCTGTCTTCTCTTCTCCCCCTTCAGAGTCGTCTTACATTTGTTTTGTATCAAGTGCCCAGGGAATGTACTTGTGTTTAGCAGGAAAAATAGGGAAAAGTACATCTATGTCATCTTCCGAGAAATGAAGGTGTCCTGTGCACCTCCTAGGTGTCACACCATGACGGAGACAGTATTACATTCTAAAAAAAATGTACTTTCAGAGTCTGAGTTTGTTGCTTGTTTTGTTTTTTTCCATTTGTGAATTTACAGGCCTCCTCGAAAGATGTTGTAAGACAGCTGTGCCAAGAGAGCTTTTCCAGTTCAGCCCTTGGCTCGAAAAAGCTCTTGGATGTTACCTGTTCCAGCTTGTCTGTGACCCAGGAGGAGGCAGAACAAGTAAGTGGGGTCAGAAACGACCTCTGGCCGCTGGCTTCTCAGCTCATTAGTCTCTTCCTTGACTTCCCAGTTGTTGCTGCGTCCAAGGGAATTTTCCCCCTGAAGTGTCTGTTGACATTATAGCAAACTTAAAATAGATGCTTTTTTCTTTTTTAATGTTAGTGAACTTAAAAGCCATTGTCTTTGAACCTTCACTTCCTTATGATAAGTGAGGCGTGGATGGGAAAAGTATACCCAGAGTCGGAGCTCCTGACCATTTCCTTTTCAGACTTGTCACCTAGACTGTATGGACAAAAGCCAACCTTGCTATGATTTTCTTTCCCAGCCTGTAACTTAATAGTGCTGATGAATTGTTGGCTGGATAGCTTAGGCAGACTTTTCAGGGATGGTTGGGCAGAAACTCTGAGGCCTGAGTATGATTAGGGAGGATGTACTGCTGGACCTCACCTGATCTCAGGTGGCCAAGAGGACAAGGATGGTTATGTAGCACTCACAGTCTTATCTTTCCATGGCAACTATGTTTCCAAAACAGTAATTCATCCAAGCAGACCTATGTTGTTGTTGTTATTTTTTAATCTGGAGCTTGGCTCATTGAAGTGAGAGGCAGCAGCAAGGTTATAAAAGTGAGTTGGAGTCTTAGTTTGGGTTCCTCAAAAGTAGACCCCGAGGGGCTTCCCTGGTGGTGCAGTGGTTGAGAGTCCGCCTGCCGATGCGGGGGACGCGGGTTCGTGCCCTGGTCCGGGAGGATTCCACATGCCACAGAGCGGCTGGGCCCATGAGCCGTGGCTGCTGAGCCTGC
>NW_006776752.1:188315-201149 GCF_000442215.2 Lipotes vexillifer
AAAGAAGAGAAAGGGAAATTTCTCCCAGAAGCCTCAGGAGCAGCAGATTAAATCTGCACAATCAACTTGATGTACCGACTTGGCTGCTGGTAGTTACTTGGGAGGTGATTCCGGAAAGCACAAAGGAGGGAGTGAGGAAAATCAGACCAGGAAGAGAGACAAGCCAGGAGAAGGATATGTTAGGGAGCGGTCAGTGCTGCAGGGTCTGCAGCTGGGATCCTGTAAGAAACCACGTGGGTAAATGCCCCAGCACTGTCACCCTGGAAGGCAGGGAGGGTGGGGCGTTTATCCACTCACTCCCACCCTTCACCACTGTCCCCTCGCCTCTGGGTTGTGCTCTTCTGAGCTGAGCAACCTTCCGAGGCATCTGGGAAAGTCCTAAAGCGGAGAAAGTTACCTCCAGAGAGTCCTGTTCTGTTCCGCTGAGCAGCAGATTCACTTGGAAGGACACAGGGTAGAATCCAGCGTCCTAGTGGGGCAGCGCCAGGCATTCCTTCCACAGGGAGGTCCGCGCAGCCAGCCTGGAACTGTTTGTTTGCCTGCCTCGCCCCACCAGGTGACAGCCTAGGGGCAAGGACATGACAGTCCAGCCAGCCTGGATGAGAAGCCCCAACTCCCCAGGAGCCAGGACCTCTGGCAGCAATTCAGTAAGCATGGCTTTGGGTGCTGGAACAGACTGCACAGCCACACTCAGGGAAGCCCAAGCCGTGGGACCTGGTGTTTCTGCAGCCCTCGCGTTCCAGAGGCAGGGGACTGGTGCAGCATTGTCTAGTAACACTGCTGACTTTCCGCTTCTCTCACATTAAGAGGGGAACAGTCTAGAAAGTTAGCTTAAGGTCAGAGTCCATGCACAAGGAAGGGGATTTATTAACCCTTTGCCCACAAGCAGAGACTTTCTGGCAGGTTAACAGCATCCTCGGTCAGGCAGCTCCATGTCTTCTAAGTAACAGGTGAGCTTGGAGGTGGGCCGAGGCACGTGAGCATCAGCGTCTGCACCAGGGGCCTCCGGACTCCTGGGATTCAGCTTGAATGATGGTGGCGGTTTGTGGCAGGCCCTCTTCCCAGTAGGGGAGATAGAGCCCTGTCCCCTGTCCCCCTGCCCCTCACCACCCAGGGCTCCTGCCCTGGGCTCCTATCCTGCAGCTGCTCCAGGCTCTTCACCGCCTCACCAGGCTAGTGGTGTTCCGTGACCTGTCCTCCGCCGAGGCTATTCTGGCCCTCTTTCCTGAAAATTTCCACCAAAACCTCAAAAACCTGCTGACAAAAATCATCCTAGAACACATGTAAGTGCTTATTTCTTGGGAGTTTCTTGTAATGCTTGTATTTTTTATTCCTGTTCTGGAAAAAATATGCTTATTTTTGAAAAGCAAGCACAGGTAAGCAAAAAGAAGGAAAGCATAATCCCATCACCCAGAGGGTTAGTAGTGTTAATTCCTTAACCTTTTAAGACTTTTAAGACTGGTTTATTTTTCCCATTTACACATAGAGGGTTGGTTTTGCTTTTGTTTTTAACACAATGGGATCATGCAGTTTTATAACTTGCTTGTTTTCATTTAATAGAATTAACATTAATGATATTTCAGGTCGATAAATATTTACCTTCAATATCATTCTTAATGGGTAAATATATTCCATTACATGAAGAAATTATGTGTAATTTAGTTAATAAATTCCTTAGGGCTGGACATTTAGGCTATTGGCAGTTTTCACTGCAGTGAACAGTTTATTGTGGAACCTTTGCCCACATTGTGCTTCATTATTTCCTTACTGGTAAATGGTGGTATTGAGGCTTTGGCTTTTTATTATCAAGTCTGCCATCGGAAAGATTGCACCAACTACTCCTCCACCAGGAGGACGTTGATGTGCCACTCTCCCAACACCATCACCAGCACTGAGGGCGTTTTGTTTTGTTTTTTTTACGTTTTATTCCCAGTTTCACAAATGGCAAATGGTACCTCATTTCAGTTTATATATCTTTGGTACTAGTGATGTCAAATATGTTTTTCATGTTATTGGTCATTTTTGTTCTTTTGTGAATTTTTTGTACATTTTCTAGCTGGGCAAATCCTTTTAGATACATACAATTTAAGCAGAACTGATTAACTACTGGTTAGCAGGCTTGAAGAGACCTCTCTGATAATAATAACTGATAATGCTTACTTCCCAAGGGTTTTGTTGTTTATTTAGAAACTTTCTCTTGCATGATCACAGTTTACTCTGACTCTGCTTGGCATCTCACTGTGGCGTGATTTGTGTAGCATCAGACACATCTATTTAGATGTGTTTTGCGTAAGATGCCATACTTTGCATAGTAGATGCTCAGTAAAAAGAGGATAAGTTGACCTTTTCTGTTTTGTCTCTGAGAACAATAGCACAGTTGCAGTGCATTTAGCCTTTTCTTGCTTTTCCTAAGCCATGAAAACTAACAGCACCTATGGCCTTAACATCACTCAGTTTTGTAAAACAAGCAAACAAAAAACTGCTCCTTGGAGGGGGGCATTTCTGTGGTCCTTTCCTGTCAGGAGGTGATTATAGGTTTTAAGATCACAGAAGGAGCAGAGGCCCAGGCCCATGGGCCTCATTATCAGAAGACTCAATTCGCATCCCTTTTCCATTATATTTTTCTTAACTTTCCCTCTTAAACAGATCTACTTGGAGAGCTGAAGCCCAAACAAATCAGAGTGAGTACCAAGAAACCTGACTCTTCCTCCTTCCCCCTCCTCCCCAGCCCCAGCCCTAAATCTACCAGAGTTTTTAACTAAAGTCAAAGTGAATTAACCTAATCCCAAACCGAATAGTGTTTGTTATGTATTTCTTTTTAATTCCACTTTTTAATTTTTTTTCTGGTTATAAACCTAGTATAATAGGGGCATGTTGTTAAAAAACAAACAAATATCCTAAGCAGAAAGTGAAGTACTTAAAATAACTATATTTCCATTGGAAAACAAATTAACCATAATTGAAATTAGTGTGAAAGATTGAATAAAAGTGGGTGTTTGATAAACAGTCACGAAACTCACTCTGAGCTGGTCACAGTGCCACAGACTCTACCTGCATTAACTCATTTAGTCCTCCCAACAACCCTGTGAGCTAGGCTGAGATCATCCCCATTTTACAGGTGAGCAAACGGAGGCTCAGAGGTTAGACAGGTGGTAGAACACACATTCAAGCCAAGTCAGTGTGTCTCTCAAACAAAAGCTGTCTCCGCTGTTCTCAAAGCTACACATTGCCTAAGACTCCGGCCACAACCTCCTCCTCTCCACCTGCGTCATTCCTCATTCTGTCCGGACATCTGGAGGGTTGGGTGTTCAGGCAGAAGCCTGGAGGTACTGACCGCCACGAATCCGCACTAAGTGCAGGGACCACGATCAGTGGTGAGGAAGGCCCAGGGCTTGCTGTGGGGTCTTGGGCCCTGTCTGTCTGTCTCCCTCAGAGGCTTGCTGTGTGGATCACATGCATTACCCACGTGCAGCCCTTGGAGCCGCCTGTCGTCGAGGAAAGGCTTAGTAATGCAGGTGGCGTGAGCACTGAGCCGAGCTGTCCCCACACAGTCTCTCTGCCGCGCCTGGTCGACCTGGACTGGAGGGTGGACATCAAAACCTCCTCAGACAGCATCAGCCGCATGGCCGTCCCTACCTGCCTGCTCCAGATGAAGGTACATCCACTGTCATGCTCACTAGAAGGAAAGGAGGGGCAGCAGGGACTCGGCGCCCCTGCGGGCCAGCAAAAATGCCAAACTCCAAGTTTTAGGATCTCCAACCCCATAAATAAAAAAAATTTAGCACCCCCAAAATGCAGTGTTTATTTAGAAAGTATATGTGTATTAACATAGTACGGTCATAATAAAACATATACCGAAACTAGAAATTTTAAAACAAGACAAACACAAAATATAAATTTACAAAATAATTTGCTGATACCTAAAGGTTGTCTTAGACACTTACAGGAAGGTTTGGCTTTAACAATAGAAGCACGCACTCAGATTTCCAATTGCCTTCTTGAGAATTTTGGTATACTTTTCCAGATTTTTGTCCAATCTTAGGCGGCTGTTGCTATTTGTACTGTGCTGAACAAGGGCTCCTATTAGCAGTTGGGGAAGTATCCGTTCTTCATCTTATTGTTCACATTCTTCATTTGTGTTATCGTCACTCACAGTTATTTTCAGGAGTCTTTTTAAGCCACATACCCATTTTTAGGGTTTGTTTAGTTAAAACTAGGTAGCATAATGCTGTATTTACTTAACCACCAGACACCCAGAAACTCAACAGCTGTAAGAAAATGAAAGAGCAAGGGTGCCTCTAACAACTAAGTTTTTAACTATTACTAAGGCTTACTTCAAAAACAAAAAAAAGATACAAATACATATGACTAGAGGTTGTAATATTTTTCCTGCATCCCGGAGGATTCTTACATACCCCTAGAGCCCACGGCTAAAGTACCAGCATGAACCCAGGATGTTTCCTCACTCGAGTGCCCAGAGAGAGTTGGGGGCGGGAGGGTGAGTGAGCCTGGCTTCTCCGACCCCTGCCCGGAACCCCTGAGACAGCTCCCTCCCTGTCCCCATTTGCTGAGTGACTCCAGGGCTGCGACTCTCTGTGACTCTGAGCAAAGAGCCTCTCTTCCGAGCTTTGCCAGAACGGGGTAGGGCCTGCAGGTCGAAGAGAGGCAGCTCTGACTTTGGGGCAGTGTTCTCTTTTCAGATCCAGGAAGATCCCAGCCTGTGTGGGGAGCAGCCCTCCGTGTCAGCTGTCACCGTGGAGCTGAGTAAGGAGACCCTGGACACGATGTTAGACGGGCTGGGCCGCATCCGGGACCAGCTCTCCACTGTGGCCAGCAAGTGACGCGGCCAGCCGGCCCCCAGCACACACCGTCCTCGCAGCAGGCAGCGGTGGGGACATGGGCGCTGCCCTCCAGAAGGCGGGGTTGGACCAGGCGGAAGCAGCCAGGCCCCCACGCTGCTTTTTCCTCTTTCCGAAGTTGGAGCAGAAGCTGCTGATCTCGCGAGGCTCCTGTGTGGGACTTAATGACCCCTGTGGCAGCGGGAGGGAGCGTTTGCTTGGTCAGCCGCCTCCGCCTGGCTGATTGGAAAATTCAGGCCCAAATTGTGGCGCTCGTCTTAATAAGTTCCTTTCGCTCTGATGAGCTCATTTCCAGCTCTGGAATGCACGCAGGGAGTCAGGTGGGTGATGCCAGCAGTTCTGCTTCTCTGTCAGAGAAGCCAGGCGGATCCCACAGGGCAGGGCCCCCTCTGCGTGCCTGCCTGCCCTGAGTCCAGAGCCTGCCAGAGCTCCCTCAGCCCTGCTGGACCACCTGGCAGCGTAGGAAGTCTGAAATGGGAACTCATTTCCTTCTCATTGGAGCCAGAGGCCCCTTCCTTGATGTAATGCAGCCACTCAGGGTGAAGAGTGGTTGGAAATAAATAACAGTTCTAAAAACTTCATGATTCCGGTCACGCTTCTGTAGCTTCTGTCCTTAGCCCGAGTCGTTTCCTTAGGCCCGTGCTGCCTCTCGTTTGTAAAGACGACCCCAGTTTCCTCGTTCCTGGCTCAGCTCATCACCACGGGATGACCTGAAACCGGGCCTGTGAACCGGCCCACCTTCCATGTATCCGTCCGTCACGTAGAGCAAAAGAAAGCGCGGCTGATATCAGTAGGTGCTTGTCGCGAGAGCTGTGATGAAAGCGCTCTTCGAGGAGTTTAGCCAGACGGAATCGTCTGTCACGGGCCTGACAAGTCCCGGGGGCTCAGTGTAAGGTATTCCCCCTTCCTTCTCCAGATCACCCAGTAGCAAGAGCCTGCCTGCTCTGAGCGCTTTGTTTGGCGGCTTCTCAGGTGGTGTGTGTGGACGGGGTGGGAGGGTGGGTGGAGGAGGCAGGACTTCGGGTTAAGAGGATGCTCTTGAGCTCACTTCCTGCCCACCCCAAGGTTTGTTGTTTTGTTTTATTTAAATGGGAATAATAATCATACCTACTCTACAGCGCTTTTGTGAAGATTAAGTGATCTAATGTGCCTAAAAGCAGTTCGCACTGTTACGGCAAATAGGAAGGACTGGATAATGCTGGCTTTGGTTACTAATGGGAAGGAAAGTAGAAAGCTCTCTGCATTCATTGCTTCATCTACTGTAAAGGGGTTGGTGTGACTGTGAATGTTATTATCCTCCCTTTATCAGCGAGGGAATCAGCTCATCGAGGTGAAGTCCCTGCTGGTAAATGGCCTCATCAGGACTTGGGCCCAGATTTCTCTACCACACAGGACTCTGCAAGGGACTTGGCATTCTGTGATTTTAGCTCCATTCGGAAAATACTGGAACTGAAGTAGAGATGAGAAATCTTACTTCTCCCCGCCATTCCCCCCCAGTGAAACGCTAGGGAAGTCAAGAAAAAAAACCCAGGCTCCTCTCTGTCTGCCATCTCCTGGAAGCTGAGCTACCTACTGTCAAAATGGCAGTTCTTTACCTGTTTGGAGCCATAACCATTGAGAATCTGATGGAAGCCATGGATCCCTTCTGTAGGAAATGAACACTCGATTTTTCACATTTAAGGATAAGCATTCATGGGCCCTGGAGACCTGCCCACTATCTCCAGGTCAAGGGCCCCTGGTCTCACCCTCAGGTTGAGTTTAGCCTTGTCATGAATTCATCCCCCTCTCTTTTCCTTCCACTCTCTGTGACCCACAGATGGAGGTCTCCAAAAGCCCATTCGCTGGGCTTCCCATGGGATTCCATAAGAAACTGACTAGAAGCAGGAAGCCTGGCATAGGTGTCTGGACAGTTGAACATTCCTTTAGCCAGATGCACATGAACAGAATCATCTGGTTGCATGACACGTAGAGGGCATTCAAGAAATAACACTGATAAATGTTTGCTACCCTTCACCTCACGCGCTCGTTTGAGTGGGTGGTTTTCCTACTATAGGCAAGGATGGATGGTTTGTAGATACCATGTTAATGGGTTGGCTCGACCCTATCTCAGAAAAAACCTCCTAGCTTCTATCTCAAATGAAGTTCCTTCATTCAGTGCTTGTCTGGTTTCCCAGTAGTACTTTGTGTAATGAGCAGCTGCCTGCAAACGTCTTTCCTGAGGGTGAGGCAAGGCTTGGGTGTCCAAACTCCATTCACAGAAGGGCGATGATAGGTCTCAGTGGTGGCTGCTCTTGGCTGTCCAGCACTGTCCACCCACCCAGGCACAGGGGTGAGTGGATGGCTCAATCCTGACTGACGTCCGTGTCCCACAGAGATTGTCCCATGATTGTACCTGACTCAAACTGGGCCGAACTGATCTTTCCCTGTGACTGTTCTGCTGGAATCGGCAGCGAAGACAGCCTCCTGCCTCTCGGCTCTGATAGTGAAGCCGGGGATGCTCACCTTCCTCACACGAAAGCCCATCTACAGTAGGAGAGGCTATCCCGGAGCGAAGCAGAACCCAGAGGTTGGGAAGAGGGTAAGAAAATCCAGTGTGGCTGATGCCAGTCCCAAATCTCCTCCTAGTGTATCCATCAGAATGGGTCAGGTTTGAGTTAAAATGGACTGGGATTTATCAGTCATGGATATCAGGAATGATAAGACATGCAGGCACAAAAGTGATGATCATAAAGAAGTTTCTTCTCACATATCCGTAGAAGCAGGAGGCATGGAACGCTGCATGGAACACTGCAAGAGTGCCACATGGACGGGCACCGGGGTGGGTCAGGAGGCACAGAGGGCCAGGGAATAGCATGGCCCAGAGCCTTTCTTGGGGTTTTCGCGGGAAGGAGTGGGCGAGGCAGAGTGGGTACGCTGAGTAAGCATAGGGTTGACTAGTTTGGATAATTTTGGCAGGTCTGGGCTACAGGCGTGGCCCCTAGGTGTCCAGTACCTGGTCCTGGGGTGATTCAGGGCAGCGAGAATACTGGCTTGGGTGTGCGTTTGATAGAAGACATAGTTGGGGCTGTGGCTGTAGATTGGTTGGTTTGTGTATCAAAGGTGTGTTCTCACAGGAGCTGTTTGCTATCTCTAGGAATTAGCTAGTCCTAGGAGGTCAGTCTCTTCAGGGTCAAGGCCCCAAATGCCTAAGCGTCAAGAATACAGAAAATAAGAAAATGTAGTCAATGCAAGGTTATGCTATAGTTACAAACAATCCCAAGATTGCAGTGGTTTTTACACAACTAAAGGTTAGTTTTGCTACAACAGTCAGTGCAGGTTGGGGACAAAGGGACAAGTGCTCTGCTCACCATACTTACTAAGGGACCAAGGACAGGGAAACTTCATCTCAACACACGCCTCCCCTGTCATCGAGGAAGGATGAGAGAATATGGCGGATCACAGGCTTGTACTTGAAGTTCTGCCCAGAAGGGACAGGCCAGTCACGTGGTCACACCTGGCTTTAAAGAGGGCAGAGAACGTCAGTCCTTCCATGTACCATGAAGGGAGAGAAATGGGATGTTTGCGATCAGCTGTTATAACTACTGTCCCCTGACATCTGAACCGAAGACTTCTTTTTGTCTAAACTCATCTGTACTTATAAACAAAAGAATTGTGAGTAACAACACACATGCTGTCTTGGCACCTTTTCTCACGATAAACCTTATCACCTGTGTGGCACTAGAAAGGTGTGAAACATTTTCCCAAATATCTTACTGCCTGTTCACCTTACCCTCCTGAAATTGGTGGAGCATCATTCCCCGAGGATCTGTGCATTTTCCTGAGAAGGTGTCAGCTCCTGAGGACACGGCCAGGGCTGAGTTAGAACTCCAGTCTGGGTCTTTCAACTCAAAGGCTTATGCTCTCTCCATTCCTGCCTTGATCTTGGAAAAAGAAAACTTGGTTTCTTCACAGATAGCAGAACTTTACCCTTAATCTAGTGACATTCAGCTCCCTCCCTCATCAGTCCTGCCTTCCTACTTCCTGCTTCTGGTGATTTTCAGGTCCAAAGGCAGTGACCTGAGGACCAGACATTTGGGTCTTTCCCACACACGCCGGTTCTCTAAACACACACGGTGGGCACCATGTCTAATGGTTGTTTGTTAGTCAAGCTCTGTGCTCTGGTATTTACAGATATCCAGGAAGTGAGTCCAGTGTGGTACAGAGGGCTTTTCGTTATTTTGTTCAGTCAAGTGAGATGTTATCAGAAGTGAGAGAGGGTTTTTATTACATTTTAAAAATATTTTCATCTAGAAACCATTGGCTACCTGGCATTTTGAAAGTTTTCCAGTGGTTGGACATTTACATGAACTATTTTGAACCTGTACCCACTAACTTCTAAATACTGATCATTCTTAAACATTCCTTCACCTGCATGATGCTGACTTTTGTACAACTTCTTTCTTTCTTTAGTGCTCACATTTCTGTGGTTTAGTTGTCCTTTTTACAACTAAGAAAGAAAACATTTCCTGGTTGGTACCAGAGGACCCTAATCGCTGAGGGGAGAGAACCATTCTTCATTTGAGGAAATGTTAAGAGCTCTGGGGAGCTGAGCTTTTACTAGCCCTGGGCTCTTGGGAAAGACTCTGATGGGCTTTTCCACTCCATCTGTAAGTGGAGATGATAACTACTTAGGTAATGCATCTCATAGATTTATAGTAAACTACAGAGCAGACCCCTAGGCTGAAGAATGGGACTCTCTTGGCTATTGGTTTCAGTGTTGCATTAGCCATGTGACCTTAGACGCATACCACACAGTGAAACACAATCCTGTCCCAACAGGTTAAATCATAAATGAATTCAGAGATGCTATGGAATATCAGAGGGCTCTGGGGTCAGTATAAATGTACACTGGATCCACAGCTCAGGAGATGGCCCCTGGTTAGGATTTCAGGAACTCTGATAAAAATCCTACTCCAAAAAAAATCCTACTCCAGGCAGGAGATGCCCCAGGAGATGTTCATTTGTGTCCTGCCTTCTTCCACAGACTCACACAGGATTTGACCTGTTATTAGTAAATGACGGTTGAATTATATCGCGTTGATCAGAATGGCAGACTCGCGTAATTAACGTTGATTTGAATTGCTCTTCCTAAACCTACCTCAGCAGTGCCCCCTTTCACCCCAGCTCAGTTCATCCAAATCCCTGCAGAGGGACCTGTGGCAGCTGGGCTCAAACTCACCAACTGGGACCATTCTCCCCTGTTGCCACCACGCTTTCTGGCCTTGGCTGACTTCAGATCTGTGAGTGTGGGGAGGCCGCAGAGCAGTCTCCCAACCAGGATAGTTTGGCTTGCGTAGGAGGAGGAAGGGACAGGAGCCCTGGCGAGAGGGTGGGAGGGAGTCCGCTGGCGGGGTAAGAGTGGAGGGCAGAGCTCAGCGCCTGTCACTATTAGAGTTCAGGGACCAGCGTTTCCAAGGGAAGGTGCTGAGCTCTCTCCAGCTGCTGGAGGGGCCAGAAGAGGAGAGACGAGCCCTGGGCCTGAGCAGGTTGGCAGCACAAACATCAAGGCCTTGCTGCGCCCTCTCTCCAGAATGTCCTCCTTTATCCCGGCTTAGCACCTATTCATCCCTCTGGCTTCAGGAGCAGGGCCTAACGGGGCCCTAGATAGTCGACTTAACCACCTGTCTTCTCTGCCTGTATTTCCCCCATCATTGCTCTTACCGCACTGCATCTTAACCGTCTAGGTATTTGCCTCTGACCCCGCCCCCGCGCACTGTTCACACTGTATCCCCATCACCTAAGTGCACCTAAGGTAATAGGCAGCTCCTATTGGCACTGAGTTTCCCGCCACCAGCTGAAACGGGGTTCTGTTCCCAGGGTTACTCCTATAGAAGAGCTCGCTTGTCACTTGTTATACCCCCTTTGTTGACCCAAGATTCTTCTTAGGCCCAAAAGACACACCGCAGGGAAGTTTCCGCCTACGCCGCACCTGCGCGCAGCTGGAGCTTCCCCAATATTTCCAGCAGATGGCGCAGTTGCCCTCCTTATCGCCCCACCCCGGCTAACATGGGAAACAAAGACCGGGAAAGAATGGGGAAGGTGGGGTAGTGGGCAGGCCTCCCCTAGAGCCCTGGCGAGGGGAGAAGCTTCCTGCACAGGAAGCCCGCAGGCCCAGGCCCCCTCCCCTACAGAACCCGCCCCCTCAGGCCCAGAGCAACAAATGAGAGAGAAGGAGGGAGATGGCGGCAGGACAGGCCCGCCCAGGGAGCCCATTCAACACTGTTCCCGGGGCCGAGGTCGGAAGCACCCACTGCCTTCTCATCGCTTCCAGCTTCCACCGCAGGCCGGTGGGTGCCAGAAATCCCAGCCCTGGGGCTGGAAGATACTACCCTTCCCAATAAGGTTTTGTTAGTGGCAACGCCCACAAGGCCTTGTACTGCATCACTTTCTAGCTAAATCCGTGGGCAGGTGGTGGAGCCTGGATTGAAATTCAGGTCAGCTTGGAGGCAAGTCTCAGTTTCTTCAACTCCAAAAAGGAGAGATTAAGTTTAATTTTTCCTGACAATGCAGCTTGGAGGGGATTAATTATACATGAGGGTGTCTGAGAAATGGAAGCTGCCCAATCAGTGATGGTTAAACTTCCAACACGTTCAGATGCCTCCGCTGGGGCAGGGCCTTCCTCAGGCTGGAAGACTCCTCCATCCTCTCCTGGGAGCGGGTGGGTGTGGCCAGTGGGCAGCCAGGGGCCTCCTAATGCTTCCCCGCCTCCAGCCTCTCCGTCCTCCTCTCCTGGCCTCCCAGCTTGCCTCCTCCTTGCTGCAGGTGTCTTCTAAGTGGAAATCTAACGCCGTCCCTCACTTAAAATACTGCAGTGCTCTCTGTACTCCTGGCATAAAGGCCAAACTCAGAAAAATGTCATTCGGTGTTCTTTACAATCTGATTCCTCCCTACAGTTCAGGCTCATGAAACAAGACTAAGGAAATGGACTTCAATCAGAATAAACAGCGTGAGGTCCAGGGGCTGAAGGGAGTGGGCACTGGGTGATGATTCCGGACAACTCTGGGCACCAGGAAGGGAAGTGAGGACAGGGTGAGGAAGAAAGACACGAGAGGCCTTGGTGGCCAGCATTGTCCAGGCCTTGTTCTGTCTTTTCTCAAGGACAGAGACTGGTTGCCCAGCTGTCTGGGACACTGCCTGTCATCAGAGATGCTCAGTCAGTGTTTGTTGAATGCGTGCAGGCATGAATGAACGAGTGAATGAATGAATGCATGCATGGCAGGGCCCAGGGTCGACTGATTGACACTGACACTTCCTGTGTCCTACAGCCACTATTTTTTGCCTGTAAGGGGCTATACCTCCTTCTCCCCCACCTGCCGGGCTAGCCCCCCTCCCTGCTGCCTTAGCTGGCCTTCACGGCCGGAAGAGGCAGTGCTGGAGGACAGCGAGGCCAAGGAGAAGAGAGCTGGTTTCAGCCGTGCAGCCTGGGCCTGCTCTGCCCGTGGCCTCTCTCAGTGTTCCGTCCCGAACCTCACAGGAAGGTTCACCCTCCTTTTCCCCCGTGAACCCCTTAGTCAGCCA
Source organism: Lipotes vexillifer (assembly GCF_000442215.2). Taxonomy (NCBI): domain Eukaryota; kingdom Metazoa; phylum Chordata; class Mammalia; order Artiodactyla; family Lipotidae; genus Lipotes; species Lipotes vexillifer. Next base: position 200,732 of record NW_006776752.1, read on the forward strand.
GGGGCATGGGTGTGGCTGCCCGGCCATCTGTTTCGGGACAGCCTTGTCCCTGCACGGATACTGCATGTCCCGTGCTCCCCCTTCCATGGCGCACAGCCGGCTGCGGAAGATGTCGCATTGCCGCAGCCTCTTCCTGGTCTCTCTCGTGACCCCGTTTTCCACATCACTGGCCTTCCCTCCTCTCCATATGGTAGTTTCACTTCAATGTTCTCCCAAAGGAACTCCTCCCTCTGGTTGGCCTGCTCAGCCACCTGGCAGACAGAAACCCAGAGCGTTTGGGGAAGCAGAACCCCCTTCCGTTTGTCGGCTTTTTCAGCAGGGACGTGGGTTTTCCCACCATCCCCATGGCCACCGCTCTAGGTCCCGTCGTCATCAGCCTTGAACTGGGCTCCCCTCCCTGGACTTGTTGTCTTTCCCT
>NW_006776752.1:201245-201667 GCF_000442215.2 Lipotes vexillifer
CCCTAATCCGGCCTTCACAATTCATTCCAGAAAGTAAATCCCATCTTGTTTTACCCTCCAAACCGGATCCCGCTTTTCCCAGGCTTCTCCGTCTCAGCAAATACCAGCTCCAACCAGAAATGTGGGGGACATCACTGTCTCCTCCCCCTCCCCCGATTCAACCCACTCGCAAGTCCTGTTGGTTCTACCTCTGAAACGTATTCACGTTGATCCATATCTCTTCATCTCTGCATTCACGGTACCGTCATTTCTCAGTAGCTCCTAAGCATGGTGACATCTGTCAGTTTGCCTCCTGATCTCATGTCACTTTCTTCATCACACCAACCATCAGTTCCAGGGGTCCTCGAAGCTCTTTCCTGCCACAGGGCCTTTGCATGTACTGCTCCCCTGCTCCCACCCCTACCCCTGCCTGGAACACTCTT
>NW_006776752.1:202113-204104 GCF_000442215.2 Lipotes vexillifer
CAGCAAGAAATCACTTCCTTAGAGGGGCTTTCTCAGGCTTCTCTCTAAAGAGGATTCCTCCTTTTATTCTCAGTCCCAGAATCCTGTTTATTTCCTTCCCACTTCCCAATATAAAGTCTTATTTATTTAATGAATTTAGGTGCATACTTATTTAATTTGTCTTTGTCTTTCTCCCCACTAGAAAGTACTGTGAGGGTAAGAAGCTTGTCTGTCTCATTCAGCACTATATCCCGAGAGCCCAGCACAGGCCTGCACAGAGTATATGCTCAATAAATATTTGTTAAATGAATGTAATAAACACATTAAAGATCCATCGTGTTACTGCCCTACTTTGGCCTGTCAATGCTTCTCCACTGCCCTCAGGATACGTGCCAAACTCCCTGGGCTCCGTTACAGTTTCCTTACCATCTCACCTAAGCTCTCCTTTCCTGGCTTCCTCGTCAGGCCTATGGGGAATCAAGATGGAAACGGTTAAACCAGGAGGTGTGCCATGTTGCAGACAAAGCACTGGCCTGGGAGTGAAAATGATCTTCATGATCCTAGGCACTGCTTCAATTCTATGATGTCTAATTTTTTTCTTTTTTAACCATAATAAGGATTAAACTCTGGACCAAGAAACCAAAGGTACAACTTGAGATCGGCAGAGACCGCTCTCTCGCTGTCTCTCGTGGCTGGGAAGGGGTATGCAGATGGCCGACTCCCCAGTGCTGTCTCAGGCCAGGCAGCAAGAGAATTCTCAAGTCCTGGAAGTCAGCAGATCTGGGAGCAGGGGCCATGTCCACCGCTTCCCGCTCCATCCCCAGCGCTTAGCACAGTACTTGGCACATCGTATGTCCTGGGTGACAAGTTGAGTGAAAGCATGTGCATGGGGACCAGAAAGCCTGTCCCACTCATGTCATAACTAAGATGCAGCAAGACTGCAAAAAAGGCCCCAGGGGTCATGGTCCCTATGAATGAGAAGCTTCTCTGGAGGGCAGGGAGGGGCTCTCTGGCCCACTTCCCCACCTCCCCTGCCCCATTAGAGAACTTGACCGAGCCTCAGGCCCCTGGTTAAGATCTCCTTCTGGCCCAGCCTCTGCTCTGCTCCCCACCCTGAAACACTTATCTGGCAGATTAAACTTAGCTCTGTTGGCTGCTGGCAAAGTGGCTCTGAGCCAAGGTGTCTTGCTCTAGCTTCCAAGCCCGGCACCAGGCAGCTGCCAGGACTGAGGACAGCGTTTCTGAGTCTCCAGCTCAGCCCCCGAAGAAAACACTTCCTACGTGCCCAGTGCGTGGCTCTGGGTGTGGGCCTCCAGGCTCAGCCCTTACCATGGGCGTAAGTCCAGCGTCTGCGGTGGGAGCGGGGTGGCGGGAGGGAGTGGCATTTTGACCAGGAACTGGGGGTTTCTAGGTGCTTTTCCACGACACAGCCCTTCCGAGCAGCATGAGCTTCTCCATAGCAAACTCAGAAACTGTTTTGTTTTCTCATCAACCCATGGATCCACCGAGAGGACGGAGTGACCCCACTTCAATGCTGGGCATCAGACATTGCCACATAAAGCCTCTGGCTGGCATGTGCACGGAGCCGTCCTCAGGTCAGGAGACAGACTCAGAGATGTGAAATAACCCACTGGAGGTCACAGGCTAAGTGCCTTCTGGCCGCAAGTCGAGCGGTTTTCCATTTCCGGAAAAATTAAGGGGCAGGAATTTACAGTGTGAGGAAGGATCATCCCGGGAGAACAGAAGTCAAATCAAGGAGAAGATATCCCCTGGGGGGTGGGAGTGAGGGAGCCAGTGATCTGAAGCTCTGAGCTCCAGGCTGCCTGTCCTGTCCCAGATGGACCCGAGGGTCAGACGGACCTGTGTCATTAGGAGCAGCTGGGAAGGGAGGATGGAAGCAAAGAAAAACGCCGGGGCTGGGGCTGGGGACCAACATCCAAAGGGCTAGCTCCTGGAATCCGTGTTATTCCAGGCAGCAGAGGGAAGGTTGGGGACGGGGTGGGGGGGGGGGG
>NW_006776752.1:204622-216685 GCF_000442215.2 Lipotes vexillifer
GGGGGGGGGAGTGAGAGGGGCGGGAGATGTGCTGCCTTTGCGGGGAAGTTTTTCGGCTCTGGGGGAGGTTTTAAACCGGTGCTTTACGTTGAGGTGCCTTTGTGGGTTTCTCAGAAGCGTCCACCTGAGTCACATCGGCGCGTGCCTCCTCCAGTAGCCGCCAGCACTCCTGCCTGCTGGCAACTCACATACCGTTGCCTGAGTGAGTGAGGGAACGGACGTGTGTCTGGAGGGGAGGGCTCCGTCGGGGGCCTGCTGCCCCAGGGATAACCGAGTCTCAGGTGGTCAGCATCAGTCACCGAGGCCCTTCCTTTTCTTGTCCGCTCCTCCAACACAGTGGTCCCCAGGGATGCTCCCCAGTGCGCCCATGTGGTCCTCAGCAGCCCCCCTGCTGCTCCCGCCTGCAGGAGGCCAAGCCCGGCCCACTGGTGGAGGGTGGTGAGGACAGGGTGGCAAGGAAGATGTTCCCAGGGGACCCGCACTTCCTTCAGGCATCCTCTGGGAACCGGGTCCCTCTGGACTTTGCTGCAGGTGAAAAGATCCCACGGGATCTCTGTGCTCCGGCCAGACCAGGAGTTGAAGCCGCATGGATAACCCTCCCCAGGGCTGAGGCTGTCAGGGCCCAGAGGCTACCATGGCACAGAACTCTGGTTCCCATGGCACACATGTCCTGGCCTGATCCAAGGCTCTCCTCTTTTCTAACCTCCCAAAGCTTCTTGCTTCCAAGCTCTGCACTAATGAGAGGGCCACTCGTCCATAAGGAAGGCCAGACATCGGCTGCCCAATCCTCCCTGCCGCTGAGTCCCAGGATGCTGGGGATGGGACTGTAGCCAGGGACTCTCCCCAACCCTTTTCTTTTCTGGACAGTGCAGGACCTGCCTCAATCAGCCTTCCTTTCCTCAGGGTCCCGCCCGTGCCATCATCAGGCCAGGGGCCGCTGAGGTCCATCCCCTGGGCGTCATAAGGAGAGAGAGAGGCTCCCTTCTCCGCAGCTCTGGGACTCCAACTGCTTGCTTAGCTTGGTGGGAATGAGGGGTGCAGAACGACCCAGAGGCAGACCCTGTGCAGGCAGACAGCCCCCTGGACTCAGCCCCAAACCTCAAAACCTAGGTGCCTTGTCCGTCTCTTCAGGCCCCCACCAGTAGCACAGCAAGTTCTCTGTCCCAGAGTCACAACACGGTTCCAAGCTGCTCAATCCCTTCAGTCCCACTGTGGACACGAGTTCAGGAGAACACCTCTCACAGGGGACTCCAGGCGTCCCCCTAACCCGCATCCCTGCTTCTACTGTTGCCCCTGAAGTCCATTCTTTACCTGGTAGCCAAGTCATCACTTTAAACCCATCAGGGGTCATCACTCCTGTACTAAAACCTGCCCTGGGGCTCGGGGTTCGTCACAATGACAGAAGACCTTGTCCCAGCCTTGAGGGCCAAGCCTCCTCTCTGGAGGGCCCCCTGGCCTGAGTTCCCTCTGCTCCAGCCGTGCAGACCCCCCAGATCTTCCTCAACCATGTTGCACTTTTTCTGCATTTTTGCACCAGCTCTTCCCTCTCCCCGGAATGCTCTCCCCCTAGATCCACGCGTGGCTGCTCAGGGCTCAGCCGAAACGTGAGCTGCTCTGAGAGGCCTCCTGGACAGCCCAGTGCAAGGCAGTGTTCTCCCCGTCCTGTGTCACACTTGCTGAGATGATCTTGTTGGGTGTTGTCTGTCTCCTCCCCCAGAAGCTACCCTACAGGAGAGCCTGAACCTTTGTCATTTTCACTGCTGTGTCCCACCTTCTAGAACTTGAGCTCCTTTCTCTGCAGAGTTCCACGGGAGCTGTTTCTTGGTCACATTCCTGAATCCTTTCAACAAACACCTTCATAGGCGGGAGGTCCAGCAACCCCTTAGCTTCTGATACTTGACTAAGACTCACGAATTAGAGCGCAGTTCCGGTCTCAGAGGATGGAGAATCCTCCGCTGATCGGTTCCTCTTGCCTTTGATGTGGAGCCCTTTGATTTCATCTACCTTCCCGCTCCCTGCCTCGCTCCATCTGCCTCCACGCCAGGCCCCTCAGCCCCAGTCTCACCTCCCTTGCCACTCACCCATCAAAGGAAGGCAAGATCTTCTCAGAAACCCCTGAGCTTGTCTGAACTGAGCAAAAGGAACTAGGGAAGGGAGACAAAGATGGAGAGCAGCATGGGGGTGGGGAGAGAGAACAAACTCAGCCTAGGCGCATGCCAGGGGACTCTGAGGGTACCCACCTGGCTCAGGGACTCACAGCATCATGGACACAGTCTCTGTCAAGCTTGCCCCTGTGTGACCACACTCTCCATGTCTCTGACAATATTTCTTTTTTTTTAAGAAGATTTTTTTTTTTTTTGATGTAGACCATTTTTTAAAAGTCTTTATTGAATTTGTTACAATATTGCTTCCGTTTTATGTTTTGGTGTTTTGGTCTCGAGGCATGTGGGATCTTAGCTCCCAACCAGGCATCAAACCCTCACCCCCTGCATTGGAAGGTGAAGTCTTAACCACTGGACCACCAGGGAAGTCCCCATCTGACGGTATTTCTACCTCAGGGATACCAAGGGACCCAGGTGGGAGCCCAGTGCCCAGCACACAGCCACACACATGGGTATTCAGGTAGATTCCATGCAGGAGAGCCTCTGAGGAATGAGTGAAGAATAGTAAGATGGTGGAGGAGCTGCAGCTAAGCTAGAGCTTATTGGTCATTCTATTAGTAATAAAAATAGCTAACATTTGTCGAGTGCTGATCCCATGTCAGGCATCATTTGATGCTGTCCCACCTGGCACATGGCCCCCACTGATCCTTGCTTCCTGATATTCTTACCCTGTTGAGTTCCCTCCTACATTGATTCAGGGCTGACCTGTGTGACCAGGAAATTTATATGATGGAAGTGACAGTGTGTGAAGGCATCACAGCTTCCTCTTTGGTGTCTTGGATCACTGTGTGGAAAGGAGCTGAGGCTTCTGGACAACAGCCACATGAGTGCACTCTCTTGGAAATGGATCCTCCAGCCTAGAGCCTTCAGATGATGCAGCATTGGCCAACATCTGACTGTACCCTCATGAGATACCTTGGGTGGGGACTGCCCGATGGAACACCCCTGAATTCCTGACTCATGGAAACTATAAGAGATAATAAAAAGTTCTTGTTTTATGCAACTAAGTTTTGGGATAATCTGTTATGCAGCAATGGATAGCTAATACATTAACTCATTCAATCATCACAACAACTCTACAGATACTTAAATTACTTCACCCCAATGTTCATTGCAGCACTATTTACAATAGCCAGGACATGGAAGTAACTTAAATGTCCATCAAAAGATGAATAGGTAAAGAAGATGTGGCACATATATACCATGGAATATTACTCAGCCATAAAAAAGAGCAAAATAATGCCATTTGCAGCCACAAGGGATTGTCGTACTGAGTGAAGTAAGTCAGACAAAGACAAATATCATATGATATCACTTATATGTGGAATCTAAAAAAAGGGTACAAATGAACTTATCTATAAAACAGAATTATAGATGTAGAAAACAGACTTATGGTTATTGGGGGTAAGTGGGGAGAGGGATAAACTGGAAGATTGGGATTGACACACACGCACTACTGTATATAAAATAGATAACTAATGAGAACCTACTGTATAGCACAGGGAACTCTACTCAATACTCTGTAGTGACCTATATGGGAAAAGAATCTAATAAAGGGTGGATATAACAGATTCACTTTGTTGTACACCTGAAACGAACACAACATTGTAAATCAACTCCACTCCAACAAAAATTAAATAAATAAATAAATCACCTGAAGTTACACAGCTAGGAGGAGGTAACGGCAGGGCTTCAGCCTGGGCACCCACCTCCATCTCCCACAGTTTGCCTGCTAGATGGTCACCTGATGGTGTCTTTATTGTGTAAAATTTTCTGGGAGATGTTGAGCAGACTACAAAGCCAGGCTCCCCGAACTTGGCCATTCCTCAATATCACCTTATTAAAAATAAAGACTCCCAGGGCTCTTCCTTAAATATTTTGACTCACTAGGTCTAGAATGGGACCTTCAGCTGACTTAACACCTGAATATCTCATGACTCACTAATCTTCCCAGAACTTTTCAGTATATAGTGATGGTTATCCCATTTGGCTAGTCAGGGGAGGCTGCATTACATTGCAGTAAGTAGAAATCTCAGTGGCTTTAACCCACCGAGGTTCATCTCTCCCTCCGATCTCAGGCTGATACTGGTTGGGTGGTCCTCCTCCATCTTGCGCTATGCCACCCGGACCACGTGGCTTCTGAAATCGCTGCTGCAAGTATGAGAAAGAAAGGAGGGATCACATGACATATGTATAAGGGCCAAGCCTGGAAATAACTTCTATTACGCCCACCCACGTTCATGGGCTAGAAGCCAGTCACACGGTCCTAACATAACTGCAGGGGAGGCTGGGAAACATGAAAAGCAAAGGAATATCTGGCGAACCACATGAACTCTCTGCCACACCCATGATTTGGCCTGTAATTATGTACTGTTTGAGTATTTATATGTTCCTCTGGATCCCTCCATTAGATGTAACTTCTTGGAGGTCAAGAGCAACATTTATTTCCCCCCTATAGGACTGAGCACTTAGATATTGCTAAATACCATTTTCTGGATAAATTGTTGATACAATACCTCTAAGGAAGTGAGTAGTGGCAGTGTGATGTAGGGTCTGATGGATCTGGGTGCAAATCTCTCTTGGCAATTTTCTGAGCCTCAGTTATTTTGTCTGTAAAATAGGAATGATGATTACTTACTGATTACATTCTAAGTAATGTAAATTACCTGCCACACTTCATGCAACATAGTAGAGGCTCAAAATGGTAGCTATTATACTCTATGAAACAAGGGGCTTTGAGAAGGATGAGATTTTGGGGGTCTGTGAGGCAAATCACAGGCAAATGTTTTGCATATGCATAAGTACACAGGGACATTTTCTTTTTTTTTTTTTAACATCTTTATTGAGGTATAATTGCTTTACAATGGTGTGTTAGTTTCTGCTTTATAACAAAGTGAATCAGCTATACATATACATATGTTCCCACATCTCTTCCCTCTTGCGTCTCCCTCCTTCCCACCCTCCCTATCCCACCCCTCCAGGCGGTCACCACAGGGACATTTTCTTACTCACCTTTATTTATAAAAACACCCATGTAATAACTCTCATTGGAAAATGTTTAAATGTTACAGATCATAATAGCTAATGCATATTAAGTAATTCCTCTATGTTGGACACTGTTTTGAGTGCTTTATATGCATAACTCTTTTAGTTCTCACAGAAACCCATGAGATAAGTACTGTCATGATCATCCCTACTTACCTATTTTATTGATGAGGAAACATTCTCAGAGAGACTAAGTCATCAAAGGTCCCACAGCCAAGTAAGTAGCTGAGTTGGTTTCAACTCAAACCCAGGCAGCCTGATCCCAGATCCCATATCCACTAGCATCAGGGTTCTCAAAGAGTGGTACCCAGACCAGCAGCATCAGTATTACCTGGGAGCTTGTTAGAAATGCAAATTTGGGGGCTGTACCCCAGACCTACTGAATCAAACTCTATTTTTCAATGAATTCTTCCGCTGATGCTGATACACCTGAAAGTTCGAGAGCCCTGTACCCTGAGAGCCTGCCGCTTTTCCTCCCTTGCAGTGAGTCTTCCTGGAGCCTAGTGTAGTGCCTGCAGCTCACTAAATGAACAAAGCAATGCCGTCACCTGCTCCTAACTCCTGCTCAAAGCCCTGCTTCCAGCATCTGAAGCGTCAGAAGGAAAAAAATCCACCCCAAATGGCAAATGCGCTCCTTTGTCCTGTTGGGGTCACCTGCACCCTGAACACTCCCCAAACTGGACAATGCAACCATTAGAACCCTCACTGGTCAGAAACGAGCCAAAGCCCCATGCTCCCTGCATGTCAAGGCAGATGGTAGCTGGCTGTATCCCAGAGATGCTATTTTGATCCTTGCCCCAAACCATGCATCCCAAAAGAGTGTGCAGCAAACAGATTGCAGCTCAGGACTCTCCAGCCCATCCACCCCAGCTGTTCCTGCCTTGGCAACCGGGCCCCTCTTGTGCTCCCTCTGATATCCAGATGGCAGCGGCCGCGGCAGTAAAGGCAGCTCCAGTCAGGCAGCTCCCAGGCCACCTGTGTATCTGATTAACCAGAGAGCCCAGAAGAGGCAGCTTATCTGGAGGGCTCACAAAGGCAGCGCACAGGCAGCCGCAAAATGCCAGTGTGTTTTATCCTCTGCCCAGCCAAGGGAGTTTTTTGTGTTGATTCTGAAGTATGTTAAATGATGTCATAATGACAATCACTAAGACTGAGCACTTACTGTCAGGAGTCCTGTTTTCCAACCACCCTTTGGTGGAGATAGTGTTGTTATTATTCTGTTTCACATGTCAGGAAACTGAGGCTTAGGGTGGTGAAATAACATTATCCAAGGCCTCAAAGCAGTAAGTAGTAAAGACAGGACACAGACCCGGGTCTGTGGGATCCCCCCATTCCTGTATGTCTAACCACTGCACTAGACAGAGCAAGCCAGCATGGCGCACTTGAACTTAGGACTGAGCTGGCCGACAGGAGCTCTTCATGTGGCTACGACCCACCTCTCCAACCTCCTGGGAGCATCTCACAAAGGCCGCTAATGTTCACAGGTCCCGTCTTTGTTTAAAATTGTGATATTTTGTTGCCCATGACTTTTTTGCATTAAATGTGATTTTTTAAAAAAAATATTGCATTAATATATTATTTATGTTGGTTACTGAGCTTTCTGGCAACTTTTTAAATGTTTTTATTTTATATTGAAGCATAGTTGATTAACAATGTTGTGTTAGTTTCAGGTGTTAGGTGTACAGCAAAGTGATTCAGTTATACATATACACATGTATTTATTCTTTTGCAAATTCTTTTCCCATTTAGGTTTTTACAGAATACTGAGCAGCATTCCCTGTGCTGTACAGTAGGTCCTTGTTGGTTATCTACAGTATTTTAAATATAGCAGTGTATACATGTCAATCCCCAAATCCCAGTCTAACCCTCCCCCTGACCCTTCCCTCCTTGTAACCATAAGTTCATTCTCTGAGTCTGTGAGTCTGTTTCTATTTTGTAAATAAGTTCATTTGTATCTTTTCTTTTAGATTCTGCATATAAGCGATATCATACGATATTTGTCTTTCTCTGCTTGACTTACTTCACTTAGTATGATAATCTCTAGGTCTATCCATGTTGCTGCAAATGGCATTATTTCATTCTTTTATGGCTGAGTAATATTCCATTGTATATATGTACCACATCTTCTTTATCCGTTCATCTGTCAGTGGACATTTAGGTTGCTTCCATGTCTTGGCTATTGTAAACAGTGCTGCAATGAACATTGGGGTGCATGTATCCTTTCGAACCATGTTTTTCTGCAGATATATGCCCAGGAGTGGGATTGCTGGACCATATCATAGCTTATTTTTAGTTTCTTAAGGAACCTCCATACTGTTCTCCGTATTGACTGTAGCAATTTACATTCCCACAAACAGTGTAGGAGGGTTCCCTTTTCTCCACACCCTCTCCAGCATTTATTGTTTGTAGATATTTTGATGAAGGCCATTCTGACTGGTATGAGGTGATATCTCATTGTAGTTTTGAATTGCATTTCTCTAATAGTTAGTGATATTGAGCATCTTTTCATGTGCCTCTTAGCCATCTGTACGTCTTCTTTGGAGAGATGTCTGTTTAGGTCTTCTGCCCATTTTTTGATTGGGTTGTTTGTTTTTTTGATATTGAGCCGCATGAGCTGTTTGTAAATTTTGGAGACTAATCCCTTGTTGGTTGTATCGTTTGCAAATGTTTCCTCCCACTCTGTGGGTCTTGCTGGGAAAACAAGACAGATACATGTAAAGAAATGAAATTAGAACACTCCCTAACACCATACACAAAAATAAACTCAAAATGGATTAAAGACCCAAATGTAAGACTGGATACTATAAAACTCTTAGAGGAAAACATAGACAGAGCACTCTTTGACATAAATCGCAGAAATATCTTTTCCGAGACGTCTCCTAGAGTAATAGAAATAAAAATAAAAATAAACAAATGGGACCTAATTAAACTCAAAAGCTTTTGCACAGCAAAGGAAACCATAAACAAAATGGCACCCTCTGAAATTCCGTGCCCAAGGCAAGTGTCCCACTACGCCTCAAACCCTAGCTCCAGTCCTGTTGGGCCTTTCAAGGTAAGGGCTGACACACTGTGAATAAATTACCCCATGATTACAGATGGGGATGCTGAGGCTAGGGAGGGGGTGTCATTTACACAAGGTCACTCTGCAGGTGACTTGGGTTGGATTCAGTCCCAGGCTTCTCTGGCCCAGTGCCTTTGTTCTTCCCACCACTCCAAGCCGCCCCCGGAGCATTTCCTCAGTCACTCAGGCGTGACTCAGGAGGACTGTGCTTCTCAAACTGGCCGCTCTCCTCTCAGAGCTGCCCACCGTGGGCCAGAAACCCACGTCAGGACCCTCCTCTACCAAATGAGCATGACGTGGTCACAGATTCTGCAGGCCCACCAGGCACACTGGCCCTGCAACACGGAGGTAAGGAGAGGGAAGGGCTCTCAAGTCAGAAAGGCCCAAGGGAGGCCCCTTCAGCGGGGAGGGGGCCCCCCCTAAAGGTTCTGAGGCAGCAATAACCGCACCGTCACCCACTCACCCAGCAGCCTTCGGAGGATGGAAACAATGACTCTCTTGTCTTTGGTTTCCTGGCTACTCTCTGAGGAGACAGATAATCTCCTGGATGGAAGCCATAGAGGAACCCTTTCAATAGGGATGCTTTCTTTGTCTCCTGTTTGAGGCCTCAGCTGGGTGTTTACTGTCCCCAGGGAGACAGCAGGTCTGGGGAAGAACAGGAAGATGCTTGGCCTCTGCCCCGTCCCTGGCTGGGTGAGTCTGTGTCCTGGCTCTGGCTGAGGGTCACAGGGCTCTAGGGTCAAGCCTCCTGAGCTCTGAGTGACAGGGTCACTCAGGCACAGGTAAAGAAATGAAATTAGAACACTCCCTAACACCATACACAAAAATAAACTCAAAATGGATTAAAGACCCAAATGTAAGACTGGATGCTACAAAACTCTTAGAGGAAAACATAGGCAGAGCACTCTTTGACATAAATCGCAGAAATATCTTTTCCGAGACGTCTCCTAGAGTAATAGAAATAAAAATAAACAAATGGGACAGTTAATGTCAGGCACAGTTAATGCTCTAGAAAGAGCAACTACTGAGCCTGCGCTCTAGAGCCTGAGAGCCAGAACTACTGAGCCCACACGCCACAACTACTGAAGTGCGTGCACCTAGAGCCCACGCTCCGCAACAAGAGAAGCCGCCACAATGAGAAGCCCGCACACCGCAACGAAGAGTAGCTCCCACTCACCGCAACTAGAGAAAGCCCGTGCACAGCAACGAAGACCCGCCGCGGCCAAAAATAAATAAAATAAAATAAATTAAAAATAAAAGAAATAATGGTAGAAATGATATTCAGATATCATTTGGCTTAAGTATAGTTATCTAATGCTGCATAAGTGAGTTATCCCCAAACTTAGTGACTTTAAAACAACATTTATAATCTCACAATTTGTGTAGGTCAGGAATCCAGGAACCGCTCAGCTGGGTCCTCTGCCTCAGGGTCTCTCACAAGGCTGAAATCCAGGTGTCAGCTGAGGCTCTGGTCTCATCCGAAGGCTTTGCTGGGATGGGTACACTTCACAGCTCGCGTGACCGTTGGTAGGATTCAGTTTTCTGCTGTTGGCTGAATGTCACCCACGGTCCCTTGACACATGGTCCTCTCCAACAGGGCAAGCATATATGAAGGACCAGAGTGAGGATACCAGCAAGACAGAAGTCGCAATCTTTGATAACTTAATCATGGGAATGGCTTCCATCACTTTTGCTGTATTCTCTTGGTTAGGAGCGAGTCACCAGGCCCAGCCATCACTCAAGGAGAGAGGATTACACCAGGGCAGGAATACCAGGATGCAGGAGCCAAGCCAGAATCTGCCCATCATAGCTTGTTTGCACTGAACAAGTTATACTTCCATCTTTCTGGATGCCTTTAATTACCTGCAGGTGGCCCTGCTAGACACTGGCCATAATGGGTTGGACCGGGGTGATGCCTGACCAAAGACAGGCATGAAGGGGCTCAGCCCCATCAGATGCCATGTCTTGGCAAGTTTGAATGGAAAACTCAGAGAAAGGCAAAAATCATTCCTTAATCAAAAGTATTCCAGGCACTGGGTATACAGTAGTACACAAAACAGACATGATCTCTGCATCATGGGGTGGAATGGGGAGAAAGGGAGAGATGCACAGAGCAAAGGCAAAAGGCAAGAATGAGGGAGCATCAGTGGCCGTGAAAAAGTAGCAGCCATGAGGCTGTGAGAAGAGGGAGAAGGGAAAAGTAATTGCAGGGAAACAGAAGCAGAGGCACAAAAACAGCTGAGCTGCCCCAGAGCAAGCCCAGGTATAAGGAGACATGGATTCTGCTTTCTAGCTTGGCAGCCAGTTTAACTCCACTGAAGAGATACCATCCTTCCTAAAAATTCTGGAGATCAAGGACACAGGTTGGGTCATTTGCCCATTATTGAACCATTGGGCTAGAGTTCCTGATCAGCTACCTCTGATCACCTGCTAGTCTGAGGAAGGGGATGGACTTGAGGTCAGCCTCACTTGAACCACATGAAAAGACTCCAGAGGTACCCAGGTAGACAAAAAGAACAGCTATCTGCTGTAGATGGAGGAAGGAAGGAAGGGCAGGGAGTGTTGGGTATTAATGTCTGCCTGAGGGGCACCGCTGGACAGATTTTGGAAAGTTGCCCTTGAGTTTCTGCACATCGTGAGGCATTAGTCCTTCCGATGTTTGCAACACCTGCAGGCGATCCTTTCAACAAGCTCTGCATTCTGAGTGCACAGAGCACCTTTCGGTCTCTGGACCAGCAGCTTAAGCCAGATGTTTGTTTCCATTTTTAACTTTTTATTTCTATAGGGCTTCCTGTTGAGAAATGTCTAAATTGGCAACTTTTCATTCCCATTTATTGTTTTCCAATTCTCTTATTTCAGGTCAGAGGACATTAAAAAAGAAAGTAGATTCCCTTGACTGTGGCTGTAGGTCTACCCTAGAATATCTTTGGAAGTTTCCCGAAGTCACTGTTGATTCCTTATTGTGTTTGCGAATCTGAATCTGGCCAAGCTATAGCCTGAAGCAGTGTGTGCTGGAGCCAGCTTGCACTGGCTCTCGAGAGCCTCTCTACTCAATACCGCATTCAATGATGTCATGTTGTTAGCTTGGAATTGGCCAGCATGGGTGAATTTACACCATGGACGTCTGCAAACCCTACAGTTCATGGCTCCCCTTTCAGGTTGAGGGCTGGTGGTTAAATTTACCCACATAACACTGCCTATAATGAAAAGGCTTTTGAAATGGCCTTATTTTTAGTAACTTTCTTATTTTTCTTGCCCTTTCAGGGCCATTGAAAAAACTGTGGCATCGCTGGGTTATTTAGTTTCTCTGTCTCCTCCGCTGCTGCTTTAAACATTGTCCCTCACCAGGGGGACTAACAATTAAGTGAACTAAAGTTAGGTTGGTAAAAATCTGATAGCTCAGGACAATCAGTCTAGCAAAATCCTAAATTCTACAGCAAATTTCTTTCTTCCTGAGGTTTACAAAAATTTTATAATTATAGCCCTCAATTTAGCACTAGACTATAGTTAAATTTCAGCTGCTATAGATATGCCTTCTGATCTAGTACTTTTAAGGGGATATTTTGCGATGCTATTGTGCCTTTCGTGAGACAAACTCACTTAGAAAGTCGGGAGAAAGAGCAGAAGGAAGAAAGGGACCTAAGTGGGTGGTGACAATAAAGTAGAGAGAGCAGTGCAAAAAGGACAGAATCCTGAAAGTTTGGATGCGATTGAAATAGAAAGTTATGGAGACAGACTCTCTTGGAGTCAGTGTTTTTTTTTGTTTTTTTTTTTTTTTTTTTTTTTTTTCGGTAC
>NW_006776752.1:216774-225143 GCF_000442215.2 Lipotes vexillifer
GCAGGCTCAGCGGCCATGGCTCACGGGCCCAGCCGCTCCGCGGCATGTGGGATCTTCCCGGACCGGCGCACGAACCCGCGTCCCCTGTATCAGCAGGCGGGCTCTCAACCACTACGCCACCAGGGAAGCCCAAGAGTCAGTGTTTTGAGTCCTTAGAATATCAATCAAGGAAGCTGACTATTGAATTTTTTAAATTGAAACATAGTTGATGTACAATATCATGTGAGTTTCAGATATCCTGCATAATATATACGTACATTATGAAATGATCACCACAATAAGTCTAGTCAACCATCTGTCCCCATACAAAGTTACTGATTATTGAATTTTTAACATAATTTCTCATAATTTTCTAGAACTATTGTTAAATGTATTAATTTCCTCACTTTGACGTCTCCTCCAAACAATTATTCCACATGCTATGGGCTGAATTGTGTCCCCCTAAAATTCATCTTTTGAAGTCCTAAACCCCACTACCTCAAAGTGTGATTGTATTTGGAGATATGGTCTTTAAAGTGGTGATTAAGTTTAGGTGAGATAATTAGGGTGGGCCCTACTCCACTGTGACTGGTATCCTTAGAAGAAGAGATGAGAACACAGACCCAGAGGGAAGACCATGTGAAGACCTAGGGAGAAGACAGCTATCTACAAGCCAAGGAGAGGGGCCTTAGAAGAAACCAACCTTGCTGACACATTGATCATGGACTTCAAGCTTCCAGAGTTGTGAGAAAATAATAAATCTCTGTTGTTTAAACAACCTAGTCTGTGATACTGTGTTATGGCAGTCCTTATAAACTAATACACCAAGTAAAAACAATATTTTTCCATTTACCCAGTTGAATGCAAACTTGTATGAGAAGCAGGAATTCTGCCAGGAGGAGGTTGAGGCTTTGACATAGCCAAACATGGCAAAAAGACCAACCACTACAGTTGGTCAAAAGTCTGTGTGCTTATGAATGGTGTTTCAGATTGCCCAACCAAACAAAGGCTAAGAAGGGGTCAGATAAACAATAAGCCAACAATTATTGACCTTGGTATAGACTGAACAAAGTGACTTCTTTTACAAAGTGATAAGACAAGGAGTATCCTCATAAAATTTTGAAGGAGACCCAGAGCAGAATTTGATCCATCGCTTGTACATGAATCGTTTGTTGGTCTCTGGATCACCAGCTTATAGTCCTTGGGGCTGGTTTGGATTGGATTGCGGCCTATGCTCCCCGTGGAGCATTCTCTATGCATTCAAAAGACACAAGACAATTCAGGTCAAAACAAAGACACACAAGACAAGACTTTGTACAAATAGTCAAGCAAAACCAAAAGCAAAGCAAGCAGGAAAAGAATAAGCCAATTAATGGCAAAAATATTCACCAAATGATACGGCTCCAAAGAAAGTTCTAATTATACAATGACCGAGGCCTAATTTCCTTGTACAAAGAATCATCTGGTTGCAAATTCTTGGATAATAAAATAAATTCAGCAAAGACATTTTAATGAAACTTGTCAGGGAAATCTATAGAGTAACTACCCTTGGGCACAAAGGACCAGGTGGTTGTACCTGTTGGACTGAGGACTTTCAAAGTAATTTCACTGGAGCCTCCAGACTTATCAAAGGAGGGGACCACCACCTGAAATCCGAAAGTATTTCTTTTTAAGTAAAGGAAGAGCCATGCTGATCACACAAATTTCTCTGAGCAAAGCAAAGTGCTGGTCTTTTATTGAGTTGTTGGGAAGAGTGTGTTTTGGGTTGTGTTGGTTTTAGAGGCAGGAATGGGTTGATGTGAGCCTTAGAAGTGTGTACACAGAAGCCAGTCTACCAGCAGTTGGCTGGCTTCCACACCATGATGCTGTCACTGATTACCTGGCTCTCCGAGTTGCATTCATTGAAGTGAGTTGTCACTCATCGATTCATCAAGTATAGAATTGTCATTGATGGATTAGACAGGTTGAAAAGTAGTTCTGGTGAAAACTTGTGCCCATGACTATAGAATAATCAGTCCTTTCCTAGGAGTGTGGGACCACCAAGTAACAATCTTTCTATCTTACCTGTTTATTTGGTTTATGGCCTGTCTCTCGCCTGGAGGAGAGAGACATATACACTCCAGGAGGGCAGAGATTTTTATTCACTTTGATCCCTGCTGGACTTCCAGCATCTAGAACAGTGCCTAGTACATAGTAGGTACCCAGTAGGTACACGACAAATATTTGTTAGATGAACAAATGATCCTGACCTCCAGATCTTGACCTGTATGATATACGGGGAAGGTGTGGTTTTCTATTTGCATTATTTTTAAAAATATCCATTATCACAGACACTGGGCTGGATCTAATCATGATAAATGCTTTTGAATTGAGGGTGATTAATGAGCTGTGGGATAAAGCTAAGTGTGTGGTGTGTCTGCTGCCTCTTCAGATCACGTTTCGCCTCCACTGTTGCTATACATGCAACGGATTTTGGACACTGGTGGCATCACTTGGATCATTCATCTAGAAACACTCCTCCTCTGGCTTTTGTAGGCCTTGGAGATTTGCTGGCTTTTGGTCTTCTGGTCCTGGAAAGTGAATTCCAGGAGGTGGTATAGCACAGTGACCAAAAACTTTCTTGGTAGTGGTGTCACTTTGAGAGGCCAGGCAAATTTTCCAAGCCCCCAACTCCTTATCTTTCAAATGGGAATAATAATAGAACTTACCTCATGTGACTATTTCTATCACCACCACCACTGTCATTGGTCACCATCATCCATGCTACGGGGCTCTAGTGAGTTCCCTGTGTCCCAGCACTGGCTGCTAGGCCCCCGGTTTCACCGAGGATGAACAAACAGCCTTTTCCAAAGAGCCAACTTTGCCATGGGAGTTAGAAAAGGTGAGATGAAAGTTGCTGCTAAGCATGATCAGCCCAAACCAACTATGTTTCAGGCTCACATTCAATGGGATCGATCAACCAAGTGAATCCAAGAAAGGTGGTGACCGATGCTTTTGTTTGATTAACACAATACTTAATGCCTTTCTCCATTGCCCAGCTTCACTATAGACTAGAAATGTCAAATATTTTCTTTTCCAGACTCCCTCACTGCTAGGGATGGCAACATGACTATTTCAGATGAATGAGATAGAAAAACTTGCTTTCCTGCTAACAGGCACAAGAGTTATTGGTGCCATCTTTTCCATCTTCCTCACCTGAGTTTAGACCTGATGCCTGGAGCTGGGGAAGACACCTAGTGACTACGGAGCAAAAACATTAAGTAACTGCCAAGAGACTCACAAAGATGCCAGCCCTGACATCATGGAACCATGGAATGAATGCCAGCAGCCAGCCACCTAGAGACTTTTGCTACTAAGAAAAAAAAAAAGATCGAAAACATTATTTAAGTCAGGTTTTCAGTAGCTTGCAGCCAAAAGCTTTCCTAACGGATCCAGTGCCACCCTACTCAGCAATGGAGCCGGTATCGGACAAGCTCCCTCTGTATATCGTCCTAAGATGCACAATGTGTTTGTCTTCAGACGGCAGCCATGGTCCACAATACCTATGGCAGACCTCCTGCGGGCTGAAGCGGTGAGGCTATATGAATTTTGCATGCTGATGGGTATCCAGTTCTGGTCCCTGGGAGTTAGGGGTTAGGTTTGAGGTACCGGTCCCTCTCTTCCTCTCCTGAATTCTGGCCTATAATATATCAGTACAATGAACTGAACAAAACAGGGCTCAAACATCAGCTTTGAGTATGAGCGGCCCTGACCTGAGGCCAAAATGAGACTTTTTAGCAACTCTACCTGCTATCCCTCCATAGAACACGCCACGCTGACCATTCTGTCTAGTCCCGGGTGGAGGAGCTGGGGCAGGAGAGAAACACCAGGCTCAGGCTTCCAGAAGTGGCCCTGCAGAGGGTGCTTTCCACCTGAAGAATGGAAGGGCAGGGCACGCCCCCTGCACCTGTTTCTCAGGGTCCTGTGGACTGTCCATTCTCCTGAACTCATCCGTCAGATAAGGCATCCTCCAGTGGGGAAGAGCCAGTGAGGGGGTGGAGAGAGAGCAGATTCCCATGTCAGTGAGGCAATATGGGGATATGGGGGTGGGAGGTGCAGGGAAGGAGGAGAAAGCAGATGATCAGGGAGAGACCAGATTAGTCGCTGGAAGGCTGGGGTCTTGGGGGGTTGTGCATGGGTAAGGTGGAAAATGAACTTGGACCCTTGCCATTGAGTTCACATCCTACCTACTGCCATCACTTATGAGCTGTGTAACCTTGTAGGCAGTATTTAATCTCTGCATCCCAGGTTTCTCATCCATAAAATGGAGATGATGAGTGTGCCCATCTCATGAATCTACATAGTGGATCAAATGGCTTCATGCCTTGAGAATATGTGGCCCAGTGCCTGGCACATAACAAGTGCTCAATAAATGTTTGTTCCCTTTCACACTGGGATGGAGGAGGAGGTGAGATTCTGAGACCTGAGTGAGGGACTGAATTAGCTGTTACCACCAAGTGCTAGCAGGGATCAGCGTGGGCCATGAGCCAGGGATGCAAACCAAGAAAGTGTCCCCCAAGCCCTTCCTCCACCCTGCCCCTGGAGCTGAGGTTAGAGTAGACGGCCCTCCTCCCCTGAGGGACTTTGTCCTCCAGGGGCAAGGCAGAGAACACGCCCAGCATGAGTCCACCAGCCACCTGCCAAGGGCCTGTCCCCTGCCTCCTTGCTCAGACAGATCACTCCTGTCAGGAGTGACAGCAGCCTGCTTCATCACTCTAATTGCAGCGTGGTTTGTGTTCATCAAGGAAACAGGGATTCCAAATTAAATTCCAATATGCAATTTATCCAAGATATAAGGCCTACTGAGAGACTACGTGCAGAACTCCCTGGCTTCCCTTCTGGAGGTAGGATGGTCCTGCTGTCAGTTCTGCCAGGTCCCAAGCTTGTCTCCCGGGACCAAGGCTCTCTGGAATGAGGATTCCCCCTGCGCTGCTGGCCAGCTGCTTTCCCATTTTACAGATGCGTTTGCCGAGGCATAGAGGAGGGACTAACACATGGAAATAGTCCTGGGGACACCGAGGCCAGGACTGGCGTGGGCTTGTCTGTCTTTGGGAACTAGATGTGACAAAGCATCTCTCTGGCACACCCTGAAATGACAAATGAGACCATTCTGAGTGGTAGTAAGGGCCATGGGCATCTCATTTTGAAGACCAGAATCATTCTATCAGCGTTCATTTGCCTGGAAGAGGCTTCTGCACAGAGCCCAGGCACAAACTTGCTCTCTCAGGCTTTGTACCAATGTGCCAACCCCTTCCTAATAGATAGATCTGCCAGGGGCTTGCAGACTGGCTCCCGCCACCTGTTTTCCCCAGCCCTGAAATGTTTTATGAATCATACAGACAACCGAACTAACGTGGCAAAGTCAATTGAAAACCACAGAGGTGAGGATGCGATTGAACCAGAAAGGCGGCACGGCTGGAAGTGTTCATCCTCCTAAGTGGCTGTCCTCTGGCTCCCTGCTTCCTGAGCTCTGCGCAGCAGGCAGTGAGTGGGTGCCCGGCCCCGGGAGCCCCTCTCCACGGTCTGCCGCTGTTTACTGTCAGAGACTAATCTGTCCCAAGTAAGCTTTAGACTCAGGTGAGAAATAGAGCAAAATGCTAAAACATCCTCTGGGGCTCAGGGCTCCCTAATGTGGCTGGTGGGAGGATGTGGTGCAGGGACACCAAAGTGACATGAGCTGGAACCCTGGACACACGTGCTCCAGAGGGAAGTGTCTACAAAGCCAGCTCTGGGACTACCCTGGTGGTCCAGTGGTTAAGACTCCACGCTTCCAATGCAAGGGGCATGGGTTTGATCCCTGGTTGGGGAACTAAGATCCCACATGCTCCATTGTGCGGCCGAAAAGAAAAAAAGCCAGCCCTGCCTGGCAAAGCTGCATTTCTCCCGGGTCCCTGGATTCAGCTCGCAAACTGGCAGAGATTTCCACCCATTTACCATATAGATAGCACCGTGGCTTCAGGGAACCAGCAAGGCATCAAATGACCCTCAGGGAAGCAACGTCCAGTTTAGGTGGAGAGCCTGGAGGCAGGAAGTGGACATTTCAGTCCAGAGCTGATGCCGTCCTTTGAAGTTGGAAGGTGGAAACTATGGGTCATACACCAATTTCCTCAGAGGCGAAAGGAAACGAAAAGGAGGGGACACCACTGTCATAAAGTGATGGAAAAAGTTAAAAGTTAGTGGTTGGAGCATGGTGTCTGAGCGCAAATCTGAAATTGAGGGCTTTCGAGATTTAGCTCTTAGAACAATCTTTTTACATCTCTGGCCCTTGGTTTCCCAATCTGGAAAGTGGGTAGAACAATAATACCCATCTCTCATGCTTCATTTAGAGCAAGGGTCAGGAACATTTTCTATAAAAGTTGGGTAACAAATATTTTAGGCTTTGGGGGCCATGGGAGCTCTGTTGCAGCAACTCAACTCTGCGGTCGTTGGAATGAAAGCAGCCATAGAAATAGTAAATGAATGGACATAGCTGTGTCCCAATAAGACTTTATCTACAAAACAGGTGGTGGGTCTGATTTGGCCTGGGAGTGAGTCACAGTTTGCCAACCCCTGATTCAGAAGATTATATGAGACACTGCAAACTATAGCAAAGTGCTCGGCACAAAAACTAACCAATAAATATTAGCATCTTCCTCATCCTCTTTTTTTTTTTTGCGGTACACGGGCCTCTCACTGCTGTGGCCTCTCCCGTTGCGGAGCACAGGCTCCGGACGCGCAGGCTCAGTGGCCATGGCTCACGGGCCCAGCCGCTCCGCGGCATGTGGGATCTTCCCGGACCGGGGCACGAACCCGCGTCCCCTGCATCGGCAGGCGGACTCTCAACCACTGCGCCACCAGGGAAGCCACGCTTCCTCTTCCTTATTGGCATCACTGCTCTGCATGTGGATCATCAGGTGCTGCCTAATAAATACCTCTACTCATCTCCCTTCCTTTACCAACGTGTTAAATTTCCAAAAAGGGCACTTACAGGGGTACATTCAATTCCTGGGTGCAGGTGCATTCAGGATTTCGCCTGCATAATGCAGATTCTCAAATCACTTAGCATTTAAAAGCAAGGGCGTCTTGGACCCCCAGTGAAGTAACAAGGATATGACTCCCCCCGTTAGAAGTTTCTATTGCCCTTCACAAGGGATTTCCTGTGTAACATAGCACAGATTTCTCACTGCTGCTTGAAGTAATAAAGGCGATTACAACCATTTTGCAGGCAAAACTGAGCTTTGGTAAAACAGATTGACTTGTGTAAAGTCAGGCTGAGAATCAGGAGCTGAGCGGATGCTGGATCCCAGGTCTGTGGACTCCAGATCCAGGGCTCGTGCCCCGATGGCACGTCTGCACTGAGTATTGGATCAGTCAGGATCTTTGCTGCAAATGATAAACTTGCTGTTTTAAACAGAAAAGGAGGGCTTCCCTGGTGGCGCAGTGCTTGAGAGTCCGCCTGCCGATGCAGGAGACGCGGGTTCGTGCCCCGTTTCGGGAAGATCCCACATGCCGCGGAGCGGCTGGGCCCGTGAGCCATGGCCACTGAGCCTGCGCGTCCGGAGCCTGTGCTCCGCAAATGGGAGAGGCCACAACAGTGAGAGGCCCGCATAACGCAAGGAAAAAAAAAAAAAACAGAAAAGGAATTCACTAAGTAAGTGGCGTGGAGAATTTCTGGGAGGAACAGAGAATCGAGCTAGAGGCTGTTGGGAAAATACAGCCCCGTGAGAAGGCCTGGTGCTCGGCTGCAGACACTCCTGACACAGGAGCCACAGCTGGCCTGATGCTGGGTGCCTTTAAATGCCTGCCCCTGCTGCAGCCTGAAGTTCAGTCCTCTGCCACCTGCACGGTGCCCCCTTCTACACGTTACTCTCTTTCAAATGCAAGTCTTCAAGTGAGGGCCCTGTTGGCCTGAGCCTCGTCATGTGTCTGGACTCTAGTTCCCAGATGAGTTACTGACTGCTTCCTGGCAGGGGACGGAGGCCTAAAGGAGGAGGGGGATTCGCCAAACCCAGGAAGGCTGTGCCCAGGGTGCTGAGCCGACTCCACCCTGGGGTCTAAACCTCACAGAAATGAAGCAAGGAGTCAAAGGGATGCCTGTACACCCCTGTTCAGAGCAGCATGATTCACAATAGCGAAAAGGTGGAAACCACTCAGATGTCTGTGTATGGCTGAATGGACAGATGAAATGTGGCATATCTGTACAATGGAACATTATTCAGCCTTAAAAAGGAAGGAAATTGACACACGCTACAACGTGGATGAACGTTGATGATATTATGCTAAGTGAAATAAATCAGACACAGAAGGACAAATATGGGGCTTCCCTGGTGGCGCAGTGGTTGAGAGTCCGCCTGCCGATGCAGGGGACACGG
>NW_006776752.1:225196-228795 GCF_000442215.2 Lipotes vexillifer
GCTGAGCCTGTGCGTCCGGAGCCTGTGCTCCGCAATGGGAGAGGCCACAACAGTGAGAGGCCCGCGTAACGCCCAAAACAAAAAAAAAAAAAAAAAAAAAAAAAGGAACAATATGGTATGACTCCACTCATATGAGGTACCTAGAATAGTCAAATACATAGGCAGAAAGTAGAACGGTGGTTATCAGGGACAGGCGGGAGGGGAATTATTGTCTAATCGGTACAGAGTTTTAGTTTGGGAAGATGAAAGAGTCCTTGGCGTGAATGGTGGTGACGGCTGGGAAACAACGTCAAGGTACTTCATGCTACTGAACTGTACACTTAGAAACGGTTGAAATCGGGGCTTCCCTGGTGGCAGAGTGGTTAAGAATCTGCCTTCCAATGCAGAGGACGTGGGTTCGATCCTTGGTCGGGGAACTGGATCCCACATACATGCTGCAACTAAGGGTCATACGCCACAACTAAGACCTGGTGCGCACACACACACACACACACAATGATTGAAATGGTAAATTGTACATTATGTATATTTTATCACAAAGGAAGGTGCTGGGCATGACAGATATCCACTCTAAGAACTTAAGATTTCACTTTCGAGAAGGGGCAAAGGAGGCCCAGAAAGTGACTGATTGGTGGCAAAGCTGGCAATCGTCAATCTCAAGTACTTGCTCCTTCCAGAAAGAAACTGTTGGTGACTGTTACAAGTCTGGTGATGGCTCCTCAGCCTTGCTCCCGCAGGTTCTAACAAATAGGACAGGGGCTGGGAAAGTGACTCAAGGAGTTGGGTGGGTTGGATGGGAGACAGCAAGAAGAAGGGGTGACTGTGATGCGCGAGGAACACAGGTTCCGTCTGAACAGGGCAGCTGCCCCTCAGCTCTGGCTAATCTGACACGTGGGCAGGGAGCCCAATGCTGCTCTATCTCCTGGCTGAGCTATTTGTAATGAGGTGGATAGACCTAGAGTCTGTCATACAGAGTGAAGTAAGTCAGAAAGAGAAAGACAAATACCGTATGCTAACACATATATATGGAATTTAAGAAAAAAAAATGTCATGAAGAACCTAGGGGTAAGACAGGAATAAAGACACAGACCTACTAGAGAATGGACTTGAGGATATGGGGAGGGGGAAGGGTGAGCTGTGACAAAGCAAGAGAGAGGCATGGACATATATACAGTACCAAACGTAAGGTAGATAGCTAGTGGGAAGCAGCCGCACAGCACAGGGATATCAGCTCGGTGCTTTGTGACCGCCTGGAGGGGTGGGATAGGAAGGGTGGGAGGGAGGGAGACGCAAGAGGGAAGAGATATGGGAACATATGTATAACTGATTCACTTTGTTATAAAGCAGAAACTAACACACCATTGTAAAGCAATTATACTCCAATAAAGATGTAAAAAAATAAATAAATAAAAATAAAAAATAATAAAAAAAGAAGCCAGACATCCAGATATTTATGTGAAATCTCCTGAACTTTAATAGTTGGCAACAGATTCAAACAATATGAGTCTGCAAGCTGGTGGAAATCTATCTCTGGGTTGGATGCCACCCTTGGGCTGCTGGTTTGCAAACTCTGTTTGAACCCAGAGGCAAGGGCCAAAGATAACATCAAGATGTCCGTCTTAATAGTAGATACGCAGAAAACTTTCCAAGTACTGTACAGGGCTCCCAGGAAAGAATGATAAGAAAAAC
Organism: Lipotes vexillifer; assembly: GCF_000442215.2. Taxonomy (NCBI): domain Eukaryota; kingdom Metazoa; phylum Chordata; class Mammalia; order Artiodactyla; family Lipotidae; genus Lipotes; species Lipotes vexillifer. The sequence goes on from NW_006776752.1 coordinate 226,886, forward strand.
ATAGCTATTAACTGAAATCAAAATGAGAGTCTTGTATTACATTCTACTTCCCAATCTAAGCCCTCAGATCTTCCAGTGGGGGAGTTGGGACTGCAGATTAAACTCCACGGGCACCCAGCCACCCTGCCTGTCCAAGAAGCAGGAAGAGCTCTGCCTCTAAAACTCATTAACCAGGGAACGGGCGGCGGGGAGGGGAGGACAGAGCGAGAGGGGCAAAGAGCGGGGAGGATGAGAGGAAAAGGGTAGGAGGGAGAGAGGATTTTCGGCCTTTCCTCAAGGCTGACTCCTCCTTCTGGAATCTCTGAAATGCCGGTTCCCAGTTGGAGCAATCAGGTTCTCTGGCTGATGTGGCCCAATTGATATTTTTACTTGGTTTGACTCTTACCTAGTAAGTTTGCTCTTGTGAGAAGGGTGTCAGGAAGCAGGAGAGAGGGAAACCGTGGAGAGGGGGCTGCAAGCCTTACACTTTTCCATCTTTTGTATTCTAACTCATTTGGTTTGACAGCTTAATCTGTGGTCCACCTACTGGCGTTTCTCTCAGAGCAGATGAGCATCTTATTCCCATCGTCACGAAGTTGCTTATGCAACACCCCCAACTGTTCCTTTGTGAGTATCCCTGGGACCCAAAGTGGGCAGTAGAAAGTTCTGTTCAGGGTCAACACAGATCATCAATAAAAGTCACTCTGACGCCATGCATTTCTATTTCCCAGCACAAGTTGTCCAAACAGCTTATCAGAGATTATACTAAATAATAGAATCATTCCAGTTTTGAAAACTATGAACTCCAATTATCAGATACACCTAGAAAAATTAAAGGTCAAAGATGAAATTCCCCTTTCTCATTAAATACAAAGAAATTAAGGTCCAATACTCATTGAGTCTAATTTGCTACATGACAAGAACCCTTTCACTGGGAGGAGAGAGTAACTGTTCTGGAAACCACTGCATGAACCAAGATCACGGTCCCCGGGTGGGCTGGATGCCTGTTGTCTCCACTCTCATCTCAGGCTGGGAACCATGCTTCCTGGAATCCCCTTCCTTGTATGGTTCTAGGGGCGAGTGTGTCAATGAAAGGAGATTACGTGAGATTTGAAGGCAGAAAGGCAGAGAGCCATTACTCTGCGCTGGGGTGATCCGTCACAAGACTTTGAGTCCTCTCCATGAGCTAAGTCATTGCTGTACCACCTTTGACTGACTGTAGTGCCTTCTTGGTCACCTTGCAAACTCTCAGTTCTCTATTTGCCCTACGCTCAGGCTGGTGTCGTTGGTAACTGTGTCTGGGATCCTCCTGCTGTAGCCTTCCAGGTGTTACTCCACCAGCTCTTCCTACATCAGTGTAAGCCCTAATGTCCATCTTCAAACCTTTAATCCTGCAATAGTAGTAGTGGCTCTGACTGATCCCAGCTGATACACTGGGCAAACACAAACATCACTTTCATGAAGAGCCACTTATCAGATCTAAGCCAAGCCAGCAAGTGGAGTCAAGACACTCACATTCAGTCATTTCCTGGTAACTGATTCCAACTGGAGGGACGAGTTATTTAAACGGTTTATTTTTCACTTACAAGGAAGCCGACCCCTTCTCCTCTTTCTATAATACCCCGATAACTCATTTTCCTGCTTGAACGAGGTGTCAGTTCCTCATCTCTGAACTGGGGCTGCCATCCTCTCCAAACAGGGTCTGTGGTCCTAGGGAGTTCCCAGGCACATCTGCATGCCCTTAGCTGATTCAGACTAGCGCACGAGGAACACACTCCATGTTGAAGGTCTGGCTCAAGTTCCTTCGCAAAAGAGTCACACTTCATGCAGGGTCACATGGTGGGCTTGTGTTCAAGTACCACCTCAATCCCTAGGTCCTCTTCTGCACATTCCAGTGTATTATTTCTTTTTTTTTTTTTTTTTTTTTTTTT
>NW_006776752.1:229002-253353 GCF_000442215.2 Lipotes vexillifer
CATCGGCAGGCGGACTCTCAACCACTGCGCCACCAGGGAAGCCCCTCCAGTGTATTATTTCTTAAACTGACTCACCTCCTGACTCCTGGATAACATTTGCATTGGTCCCAATTAAGTTTTCATACCATATTTTTTGAATATATTCCCCAATGCTCCTTCCCAAGGTCCTATGTGCTTCTTTGGTCTAGGAATCCCTCAATGTCATTTGGGTGGTAACTATATCTTGGTCAGGAGAGCTCTGGTATGTCTTAATTCCGGGAGTCTTGACTACAGTGGCTACAACTGAGTCCCAAAGATGACAATATCAAGATTCTAAGTGGATTTTAATTCCTGACGGTTCTCTGATAAGGAAGAGTATCTGGAGATGGGTGTTCCAGGCAGAAGGAATGACAAGAGCAAATGTCCTGAGCTGGGAGTGTGCCTGGTGGGTTCAAGAGGCAGCAAGGTGGCCCAGACTTGGAGCAGACTTGAGGGAGAGGGGGAGATTAGCAGAGGATGAGGCTAGATATGTACTGGAGAGTCAATGGTGTGAGATCCAGGAGACCATGATTTTGACTTTTATCTTGAGTGACTAGACAGTTACTCAAGCATTCTGAGAATTGGCTGAAGGGGGGCAACCTAGAAGAGAGATGATGAGAGCCATGTGGGGCTAAGAAATTGTGTCTCCAGAGGAACCACATAGATCTCACATAGAAATTGTCACTGATCCTGGACTTTAAATCTGATTAGATGGGATGGTTGGGTTTCTTCTTTCAGGAGCGGGTGAAGGTATCCTATGTGTGAAAAGAAGAGTATAAACATATAATTGGTGGCCGGTGCCAAAATCCACTTCTGGTTCTTCCGGGACACATAGCCAATTTACCTGCCCAGCCTCCCTTGAAGGTAGGTGTGGCTATGGGACTGGTCAGGCTACGGCCAATGGAATTTGAGTGGAGGGGTGCATGCTACTCCCACGCCTGGCCCATAAACACTGCCCATTTTTGCTCCTTTGTTGCCTTTTCCTCTGCTGGCTCACAGGGATGACTCACCAGGGTGAACCTGAAAGCCAAGTATAGCCAAATGCTGCCTGGCAATGGAATTTAGCATGAATGACCCTCATTCAGAACACAAGCGCTGCCCAGCTGAGGCAACAGTCATATTAAAATAAATAAGCTTCCCCCAATATTGCATCCCAGTCCCCCATGGTCATACCTCTAAGCCCCAAATCTGAAGGGAAATCAGCCCCTCAGCTCTTGTGAGCCCAGCTGCCTTAGAATTTCCAAGGGGTGTTTGTCTAAGGGACTGTTGCATTCTACCTCTTGGGGTAGATAAAAGAATTAATTGTGGAAAGCCTAGTTAAGAGCATGCATAGATGAATCAAAGTCTTTGGGTAGCTTGACAAGGGTGATAGATAGGAATGCATCTCCGATCCATCAACTTAAAAATCCTATGTGGGTTGGGGGCGACTCTTGGTGGGTAATTCACCCATTTCAATACTTTCAGTGGTTTAGGGACAGTTCTAGAACCCACGAGTGAGTTCAGGTTTCAAGGTAGAATTCCTCTTCTATGGCTTTATCCATGTTACTGTGACCTACCCTCAATGACCATCTCATAAAAAGCACACCTAACCCAAGCCCCAAATGCTTGCAGCTTGAAACTGACCTTGCCATCTAGGTTTAAGGAAGGGCTGTTGAGTCTCCTGACATTTTGACTGTAACATTGCGTCTGCTTTCAGACCTGGCTATGTTGCCTAAAGCTTGTGGTTGCAGGATATCTTCTTATGTATATTAGAAATTGTGCCAGCCAGCTGTGGGTCCTATTCCTTGGTGAGGCTCTATACTGCCAGACCCTTCCATATGAGAACTGCCCCTCTCCTGCTCCATGTAACTCTGGTGGGGCTGTCAATCAATCAAGAGTTCCCACCTACAATAGTGGTCACAGGACCAACGATGACCAATCATAGTCAATCTCCACTGGTTCTCAGAGAGAATCTCGTTTTCTTAGGTCATGAACCTGGATCTTCTGGGACCCTCTTTTCCACCACATTTTGTAAAGCCATGAAGTCATCGCTTTACACAGGTAAAGCAGGACTCAGAAGCTGGAGGGGGCAAAACAGGTTCCTAATGACAGCTGTTGATCAACTGGATCCAGCCCTGCCCCAAATCATTTTCCATACCCTTGAACGCAGTTGCATTATCCAATACATCTTCTAAAATTTAACACATTCAGCTTGCATGAGTGGGATTCCTTACAACCATCACTTAACAATTGGGGGTTCTATTAATGTTCCCATTCACTCAAGGGAGTCTGCATATTTTCTTACTGGATACGTTTCTTTTCCTTATGGACATGTATCACACATCCACTGCAGTCATCAGGAGCTCCTTCTTTCTTATACAGTTCATTCTTTGAATCTACTGCCTTGCCTGAGGATAGCAAGTTAAATGGAGAAGATGAACAATATCTCCCAGATCATTTATCCCCATGACCTTTTCTCTAAAAGGCAGACTGTTGTGTTACTTTATCACCTTAGAGAATCCCTACTGAGAGCAGTTTTTTGAACAAGACTTTTGCATTCAACCCACGGTTTGATGACTCACCCCTCACCACTCACCACTGTTTGATGACTCACCACTGTTTGATGAACTCCCTCGCTGGGAAAGCCTCTACTCATCGTAACCCTGTATTTCCTTATTCACTGGAAAAGAGCTAATAGGGTCAGTTAAAATGAATTTCACAGGTCCTTGAACTGCCTGCTTCCTAAGTTCTTCCATTTTTAACTTTTTGGAAGTTGGTGCCATTTTAAGGGTTCCAATATTCCAGGCCAGCCATTAACACACCGTTTCTTTTCTACAATGCCCTTAGCTTCAGACCCACGAGCACAATGTGGGAATGACCCTTTAGGCCAGGGGTTGGCAAATGACAAAGCCGGATCCAGCCCATTTTGGTAGTTATTGGAACACAGGCACACCCATGCATTTATGTATTGTCCATGGCGGTTTTCGTAGTTGCTACAGAAACCATATGGCTGCAAAGCCAAAAATTATTTATTATCAGACCCTTTACACAAAAAGTTTACTGATCTCTGCTCTAGATTAGCATTTCTTGATTGTTTCCTCATCCTAGCACCACAAAAAATGGTACTCTGAGAGAAAAAGGAATTAACATCTTGACAAGCCTTTGGGCATGTTGTTTGGTAAAGACTACTCTAGACCACTTGGGGCAGGACATGACCTGGTATATACTTGGGACACCACTATCTGATAGCCTAGTCTTCATTTTGACATATCTGGGTACCAGTACATGATCTACATCTTGGTTCTGTAGGTTCTATGTTTTGATTCCCATGTAGATTTTAATTTTGGTCAAGGCCAAGGTTATTTTTGTTCATGGGTGGTGGTGGTGGTGACCTCCTGGGCATGCTGACTTCCTGTGCAACTGTCCCTGCAGTGTAAAACGAGACTTGTAAGAGCACAAAGATGCTCCCATCACTGGTGGGATGAATGGGAGCCATTTGTGGTTCAAAACCAATTACCAACATACCTGTGCCTGAGTTAGAGCGTGTGCCCCTGAATATGTGGTCAGAATCTGTTCCAGCTATCACAGCCACTTGCTCCTTTCCTTCAAGCAGTGCCACAGTGAAGTCACTATGGGCACAGAGGGCATAGTTAATGCCCATATTCTGAACTGACATCCCAGGGCCCTTGATACGAACTGGTGTCCATGGAATACTTACCTCTGTATTCCAACCACACCAAATGTGGAATCCTTAAATGCCCACCATATTTTGAGGTCCCATCAATATTCTCTCACCTTTTCTCAATTTATTAGGGCATACATTCATTGCAGAAGCCACGACAGAAGTGGCTGTCCACTCTTTATAACGCCACAGAGAAGAATAGGGGTTAAGGACCATTCACACCAACAGAAAGAATGAAACTGCAAGTTTATTTGAAAGTATAAAATTAAAAAAAAAAAAACCTAATCAAAAAACAACCACACACAACCTTTCCAGTTTACATCAACTTTGAATGTCACACACTGATTTATTTGCCGCTTGCTTGCATTCTTTTAAAATGTCAATTTCAAAGCGGAAGGAGAAGAGAGCAGGTGATAGTGATCACAGCTGAACGATCTTAACGCTAAAATAAAAAGGACTCACTGATCTCATTTGAGAAAAGAGAGCAGGGATGGTTTTCTGATTGGCATAGATTTAGGCCATGTATACAAAAACATCCTTGTTGAAATGAGTTAAAAAATAATGCTGGCCACTTATTTGCTATTTTGAGTAGGGGAAAAACACAAAACAAAAAACCCCTGCAGTTTTGGTGTCCTATTTATATCTTTTTAAAAACAGCCATTTAAAAAAATCAAATCTATAAGAAAAACATCCCTGTGTTTGTTTTAAAAAACAACATTAATAGGCTCTCCTTATGCTACTAAGGCCATTTGTCTTTCCTAAGATGCCTGGAAGCTGAAAAGCGCGTGAGATTAATTCACCACATGATTAATTAAAATTAGAATCCTTTCCTCTAAACAACTTCCAGAGCACCAGAAAGAAGCAGGGGCCACCAGAGGGAGGAAAGAAGCCACTCTGGCCCACAGGAGATGAAATATTCAGCTAGAGTTCCTCACATACTCTGGCTGCCACCAAAAGTTCTTTCTTCACTGGATTACTCAGAAAATAACTCACGTTATTTTAAAAATGAAAGATGTAGGCAACTATGTTCCTTTTCTTAACTTAAAAAAAAAAAATCACCAAGTGGCTAGCTTTCCTGTAACACACTTTGAATTTGGTTAAAAAAAAAAAGTCTACAGAATAGGATCATTGAATGCCACTTCATCCCCCCTCCTGCAGGCTCCGTTTGAATAAGCATCAAAGAGGTTACTGACCACGTGGAAAGCAGCTCTGCATGGGTGACAGCTGCCCGGAGTGGCTCCACTTGGTTCCAGTTTTGTTCCCCCACAGCCATTAGTGTGGTTTCTTGACAAATAACATCTACGTTTCCACCCACGACTTCCTGAGGGGGTTGGCACTGTGGCTGGCTGGGCACAGAGAAAGAGGAAAGCTACCATAAACACAGAGCCTATGAGCTGAGGGAGAAAGGCGTCCCTCTTTCTGCGTCCTTCAAGAACTCGATAAATAATAACTCAAAGTGCAACAATGCACAGACGCCTGGCACACAGGTCAGTCTGGGGGGACTTACCAGCGTGCTCAGCGGGACAAAGGAACGATCTCCTTTTGCATCTTTGCTTGGACCTCACTAATGGAAAAACAAACAAACAAAAGACAGCTTTCCTATACACATATAAATAGTCCCTTAACCAGAAGGGAAAAAACAAACACACTGTTTCAAATGCATTTCTAAGAGATTTAAAAAAAAAAAAAAAAGTCCAAATGGCAAATCTTGACTCCAAACTATTATCCATGTGTCTCAGAGGAGAAACTATGGGACGCTCGGAGTGAGGCCTGAGCCTCACTCTGATTCCAGCCCTAACCCTAAATTTCAGCACTGGAATCTGCGCCTTGGGAAGGGGGGTGAGTGCAGTCCAGGAATCCAGGCTCTCTCAGGGGAGGTACTGAATTAGGTTCTCACGTTGAGTTAGAACCTACAGTGTTCTCAAGTCCAAATGCACAGGTAAAATGACTTCTGAGTGTCAGGGGGACTTAGGGGGCGAGTGTTGAAGCTGCATGAATGGGCAAAGGCAGGCTGCGTGTGGCTTACAGGGACAAAGGGCCAGATCAGATTTCTGGGCAACTCGGGTTTAGTACTCATCCCTTGTTTTACGGGCAGGTCACAGCTGGGAGGGAGACAATCCAGAAACCAGGGAAAGGACTGTGGACCAAAGCAGACCCAGGATCTTGGCAGCCTGTACTTTAGGAGCTGAGAACTCAGATAAACTCACGGTAGGGCTCCCTGCCTGTTCTGGAATGAGGCTGATGATATATGATCCTGGAGAAAGCTCTCAAAACGAGGATTCTCGGACAAATTTTTAAATCCAGACTCTATCCGGACCTGATGGTTTCAGAGTCCTTCAGAAAACCAACATGACACTGCTGACTTCTGAAGGGCGTGACTCACGGCAACAGTGTTCTTTGGCCCCGACCCAGAGCAATGAACAGCCTAGTGCAAGGCGGGTTCTGATGCTCCCCTGGATTCTCTCCAGAGTGGCCATCCAATGACAGCCTCCTGGTAGGACCATCCAACCCAAATCTCCAAATGGAGCTCTAAGGAAGCAGCCCACAGAGAATTTGGTCCAGTGTCCTCTGCCCTTCTGAACACCCCATACGGCACAAACACTGCTTTCCCCAGGGCTACCTAAGTACCGCACTCTCCGGCCACCTACTCAGCAAGGTTCCAGCAGTAACAGAATGATGCGGAGAGTGAGGCTGTGATCCTGGGCCCCGAAGGAAGAGTAACTGCCCAGAAAAGATGCACATACATCAGGGCAACTGAGAGGCCAGACAGTGCCAGCTCGCCCTCCAAAGAACATCCCTGAAATCTGGGGAAGGAGGTGAACGGAGAGAGAGCTGACACCCCACATCACTCCTTGGGGCATCCTGGGGAGCTTCCCATGAGCGCAAGTTGTTAGGATGGTAACAAGTCAGAGCAGATGAACCCATATGGACTTTGGAAGAGCTGGATTTTATACTTCTTCGGTGCCCTGGCTGGGTGCAGAGTCCCTAGGCTCCGTGGTGCCTTCTTGTGGGCCAGGCTGCCCCGGCCTGTGGCCCGTGTCTTCCATACTCAGGAGGCTGCTGGCTGCCTGGGAACTGGTGCTGTTGGCGCTGCCAGACCGGGAGCGGTAAGGGGGCAGGTCGGCTTGGTTCAGAGACTCGGTGTCCGAAGAGTAGGGCGGCGGAGGGAGGTCATACCATGCGGGTCTGCGATGGAGAGAGCAGGATGGGGCGGGGTGGGGGGAAGGGGGGAGAGGAGGGGGAAGAGAAAACATTAGGAGCCCAGGCACGGCAGGCAATGCCAACTTCTGCCCTTTTCCGAGCGGATGCTGACATCGGGAATGAGATTTTCCTTCCAAGGAGAAAGGCAACCCAAGGACTAGGAAAACCAGTGATTTGTAAGAAGACGAAAGGAACAGGTCAGCGTGCTCTGCCTGGCTTGTGCCAACTGGACAGTGCCAAAACCACAACCTTTGGTAGGGAGAATTCTAAATACTCCCCGGCTCATCCTGGGGGGTTTGGCAGGGATTCACCTGGTCTGGTGTTTTGACAGAGCCCCTGACAGTCCACAGAACTGGGGGCCCTTACTGAAAGCCAACTCTTCCCGGCTGTGCGGACTTGGGTGAGAGGATATCCTCTCAAACCCTCAGTCTCCCTATCTATATAAGGGAGTAATAATGACACCTTGCTTACAGTGAAATAACTTAAAAGACATTTTATTTTCCAGCTCTCATTTATGGAAGGCTTACTACGAGTCAGGCACTGCGCCACCTACCTTACATCCCTTATTTAATGCTCACAAGAATTCTAGGAGAGAGTCATTACTTTCATGCCCATTGTACTGGGGAGAAAACTGAGGCAAAGGGGCGTTAAATGGCTTGCACAGGATCACGAACAACTAGTAAGCAGCAGTGCTAGGATTTGAACCCAGGAATTCTGTCTCCAGATGCAGCAGTTTTAACCTTGCTCTACAATGGGTGGTCCAAATGAGTGAGGTCTTGTGTTCTTACGCTTATTTGCGAAGATGTCCTTAATCACTGCTCCTTGCAGCTTTGTTTATCTTTTATGAGGAAGGAAAAGGAAGATTAAATAATACAAGAGCTGCCACCAGAGAGGGTTCAAGGAAGAGCCCAGTTAGCCCAGGAACACTGCCTGCAAAATGCCTCGTGCCACACCTGGTGAGTCCTGGGCTCAGTGGAAGAGGAACGCTGAGCAGGGTCCCTGCAGGGCAGGGGATGCTGAGAACCAAGGGGGACTCAGGTAGCTCTAGTCCCGGGACTTCAAAGTGGGTTCTTTGGGTACCTTGGAGGTCACCAAAGGAGAGAGGAAGGCTGAGCAGGCAGGAATGAGGTCCACTACTGGCTCCAACTACAGAACTCTGGGTTTTAACTTTATATTTTGGGGGTCCTTGTACAGCTCCACCTGTGATGAAGGTTCTACTGCTTAACAAAGCTGAGAGTTCTCTATGCCACCTCCTTTATTTTATAGATGAAGCCAAGCAAAGTTAAGGAACTTATTCACTCATTCATTCACTCACTCACTCACCCATTCATTCATTCAAATAGGAACCAAACCTCGAGTATATATTGGGCTCTGTTCTGCGGTAGCAGGTGAGTGTCCAGAGCTGGTCAGAGTCCTGGACGTGTGTCCGTGTGGCATTACCAGGGAGGAGGAGGGATCTGAACTGGCCAGGATCCTAGCGGTATGTCTTCAGATGAGTAACTTAAAAATCTCAGTTTTCTCGTCTGTAAAACTGAGGCACATATAGAACCTCCCTCGGTGAGTGGCTGTGAGGACTGAATGCGATGATACACATGAATCGTTTTGCAAAGACTCAGTAGAAGTCAAAAGCTGCCGCCGCCTTTGCAGCTGAATGCAGGCTCCTGGCAAGACCAGGATCCCAGGCACGTGCACATGTATGCCCGCCCCTGCGTGGGATGACCTCCCTCCCCGAGTCTCTCCCAGCACGCACCTTTGGTCCAGCAGGGCCTCTGAGTAGGAGGGCGGGGAGCCCACTTCAGACGCGTTCTGCTCGGCTTGGCTGGCCACGTACTGGATGCCATTGTTGACGTTGTAGGTGACGTTGCAGCGGTGAGGGTGGTCCAGGACCACCAGGCGGGAGAGCAGCACGGGGTGCTGCAGCCGGTGCACTGGCAGCGTCATGAGATTGTTGCGCTTCCGCTGGTGGTGCAGGACCAGAGCCAGCAGGGCCACGACCAGCACAAAGATGACGGAGCTGCCGATGATGGCATAGGTGATGCTGGGATAGTACACGAGCTGGTTCTCCGAGGTCACGAACACCTGCCCGCTGCCTGGTTCTGAGAAGCCCCAGAGGCGAGAGAAAAGGAGAGAGGTTACCAAGTCGGCGCACCCATCTGCCGCGAAGTCAGTCCCAGGACGGGAACGCAGACGTTCACAGGAGCACGGTTCACGATAGCCGCAAAGTGGAAAGCACCCCAATGTCCATGGATCGGTGAATGGATAAACAAAATGTGGGCTGCCCATACAACGGAATATAATCTGGCCATAAAAAGTAATGGTGCATGCTACAACATGGATGAGCCTCAAAAACGTGCTAAGCGGGCTTCCCTGGTGGCACAGTGGTTGAGAGTCTGCCTGCCAATGCAGGGTACGCGGGTTCGAGCCCTGGTCTGGGAGGATCCCACATGCCGCAGAGCAACTAGGCCCGTGAGCCACAACTACTGAGCCTGCGCGTCTGGAGCCTGTGCTCCGCAACAAGAGAGGCCGCGATAGTGAGAGGCCCGCGCACCGCGATGAAGACGGCCCCCACTTGCTGCAACTAGAGAAAGTCCTCGCACAGAAACGAAGACCCAGCACAGCCAAAACTAAATAAATAAATAAAATTCAAAGTACGTTTAAAAAAAAAAACGTGCTAAGCAAGATAAGCCAGACAGGGCTTCCCTGGTGGCGCAGTGGTTGAGAGTCCGCCTGCCGATGCAGGGGACACGGGCTCGTGGGAGCAGCCATCACCATCAGGGCACAGAGAGCATCCTCAAACTCAGGGCTGTGGAGAACAACTCTCTGAGAAGCTTGCTGAGGAACAGAAAAGAACAGCAATGTAAGAACACTGAGGTGTACAAGATAAGCCTGGGAAAAAAAAAAAAAAAAAAAGATAAGCCAGACACAAGAGACCACATGGTGTACGATTCCATTTATATGTGCCCAGGAAAGGCAAATTTATAGAGACAAAAAGTCGATTAATGGTTGCCAGGGGCTGGGGGTGGGAATGGGGATTCACTGGTGGTGGGCATCAGGGATCTTGCTGGGGTGATGGGAATGTTCTAAAACTGGATGTGGTGATGGCTGCGCAAATTTACTAAAACTCATTGAGTTGTACAGTTAAAACGGGCAAATTTTATGTCATGTAAATTATACCTCAATAAAGTTGTTTAAAAAAATCAGCCCCAGGAAATATAATATCCAGGGAACAGGAGTGATAGTTCCGGTGACAGAAATCAGTTTTTCTCTGGAAATTTATCATATCACATACGTGAGGAACACTGGCCAGTGTGTCTGGGGTTCCTTATGTCGGCAAAGTATTTAATGCCCGGCCTTTGCCAAGCTTTCAAGATGGAGAGCCAGCAGAACACAGGCTGAAATCATGGACTCTGGAGCCAGACCAGGTTCAAACTCAAGCTATTCAGCTGACTGGCTGTGTGCCCTCTGGGAAGTGGTCAACCTCTCTGTGCTGTAATTTCCTCATCTGTCAAATGGGGGTGGTATTAGTCCCCACCTCACTGGGCTGTCGTGAGCATGAAATGAGTGAATAATTATCAAGCACTTAGAACAACAGCTGACACACTGAGGGTGTTCAAGACATACAAATATGCGTTTTACCACAGCTACTTGTCTCACAGCAACTCCACGAAGTAGGTGCTGTAACTGCCTTCTTTTTAAGATGAAGAAAGGGAAGCTTGGAGAGCTTGGGTCCCTTGACCAGGGTCACAGGGTTAGGAGGTAAGGGGCTGTGCCTGATTTGAGCCCTGTGGTCTGAATTCAGAGCCTTGCCTCTGACACTCCGCCCTGCAGCCCCCTACCAAGACCAGCTAGGCAACTGGCACACATTTCCTCAGAGGCCCTAGGACGAAGGCCTGGTACACACCCCAGACCTGCAGGCTGCCAGTCCCCTCCTCTCCACGTGTACTAAGGAGCCACACTTCAAACACTCAGGGGAGAGGCTTCCCCGTCAGCAGAACACACCTGGCAATGGTGGCCAGGCCCAGGCTGGCACAGGACACCAGAGTGGCCCCTCCTCGTAGAAAGTTGGGGACCCCTCTTCTTTGCGGAAGATCCACAACTACCCACAGCTGCGGCCCAGCTGCAAAAATAATCTAAATGCATCCTAAGTGAGCAAGTCTGCGACCACACCCTGTGCCCGTTCAACCTCTGAAACAGTGAAGAGGCTTTAGTGGGTTCACAGCGGCCAGTGTGTAGACGTGAAGTGGCAGCACCATCCGCTGGCTGCTTGGGTCCTGGGCCCCTCATCACTAGATCGCACATGCTCTGTTCATCATGGATCTCCAGTGAGTAGGATGGTGTCTGGCACAGGGTCGACACCCAATAAATGCATCCAACTCAACGAAAAAAATCTGTGTATTCACACACCCTGGTAAGGTAGGTGCTATTATTAGTTTATTATTCCTGTTTTTCAGATGAGCAAATTGACTCAGAGGTGAATTAAGTTGTCTAAGTGCACAAAAGAACTAAGCAGGGGAGTCAGAACGAGAACCAGATATTTCTCCTTCAAAAGTCCACGTGCCGTGCAACACACCATCTCCCCTCCTTTCCCGACACAAACAGTTCCTGATTCCCCACATCATCCTAATCTGACACAAAGAAAGACCTCCCCCCTCAAGCCCCAGGCTGTGTTCATTTTCGTTCCAGTCACACTCAGACATGGACTAAAGGCTATGAAGATTCTCCAAGTTCTTGTCAGTCACTGTTTCAGTGATGAACTGTATAGAAAGAAGCAAGCAAGATGCCAGAGGAGAGGCAGAAGCGTGCTGTAGACGGTTACGGGAGAAAGGCAGCTCTGGAGTTTTCTGGAGACAACGAGCTGCCACCCAGAGGTTCTGCGGGAGTTCTGTCTGCTCTCAGCTTAGATAATTAAAAGCTGGGTGGGAGCCTGTGTGTGTGTGTGTGTGTGTGTGTGTGTGTGTGTGTGTGTGTGTGTGTGTGTGTGTGTGTGTGTGTGTGTGTGTGTTTTTCAGATTTCAGGCCTAAAATAGAAGAGCCTCTTTATTTCATCTCTAGCACAGAGCTGAAGGGTCGAATTCTGGGGCCATCACTGCTAGCTGCTACTCAAGCAAGTTATTTAACTTTGGGCCTCTCACTGTTGTGGCCTCTCCCGTTGCGGAGCACAGGCTCCAGACGCGCAGGCTCAGCGGCCATGGCTCACGGGCCCAGCCGCTCCGCGGCACATGGGATCTTCCCAGACCGGGACACGAACCCGCGTCCCCTGCATCGGCAGGTGGACTCTCAACCACTGCACCACCAGGGAGGGAAGCCCCAATGTTGCCTCATCTTTAAAATGGCAGTGGTGCTGCATAAATAGCAGTAGCTATCTCCTTGGATTATTGGCAGCGTAAAATACAACCTACACACCAAGTGCTGAGAGCAAAGTGCCTGGCGAGGGTCTGTACTCAGTTAATGCTGTTCCTCCCTCCTTCCCTCCCATCCTACCTTCCTTCCTTTGTTTCTATTTCTTTTATTGCGGTAACACTGGTTTATAACACTATGTATGTTCCATGTGTACAACATTGTATTTCGCCTTCTACATACACTACAGTGTGCTCACCACCAAAAATTGTTTCCACCTGTCACCATCTGGTTGCTCCCCTTTACCTATTTGCCCTCCTCCCACAGCCCCACGCCTCTGGTAACCACTACTCTGTTCTCTGCATCTACATATTTTGTTTGGTTTGGTCTGTTCACTTATTTTGTTTGCTTGTATTTGATATTCCACATATGAGTGAAATCATACAGTATTTGTCTTTCTCCATCTGATATCTCACTTAGCACAGTACCCATCCATGTTGTAGCAAGTGGCGAGATTTCATCTTTTTTAATGGCTGAGCAATATTCCTGTGTGTGTGTGTGTGTGTGTGTGTGTGTGTGTGTACACACATATACCATATCTTCTTTATCCATTCTTTCATCTGTCAATGGGTTGTTTCCATATCTTGGCTACTGTAAATAGTGCTTCAGTGAACATAGGGGGTGCGTCTATCTTTTTGAACTAGTGTTTTTGTTTTCTTCGGATAAATACCCAGAAGTGGAATTGCTGGACCACATGGTTTTTCTATTTTTAAATATTTGAGGGGCCTCCATATTGTTTTCCACAGTGACTGTACCGACTTGTGTTCCCACCGACAGTACACAAGGATTCCCTTTTCTTTTTTTGTTGTGGTAAAATACATACGCAACATAACGTTTGCAATTTTAAGCAGTTTTAGGTGAGCAGCTCAGCAGCATGAAGTATATTCACATTGCTGTGGAACCACCACCGCTTTCCACCTCCAGGATTTTTCATCATCCCGAACTAAGGATGCGAATTCTTAGTGTCACATTCTTTCCTTTA
Source organism: Lipotes vexillifer (assembly GCF_000442215.2). Classification (NCBI taxonomy): domain Eukaryota; kingdom Metazoa; phylum Chordata; class Mammalia; order Artiodactyla; family Lipotidae; genus Lipotes; species Lipotes vexillifer. The sequence continues at coordinate 242,262 of NW_006776752.1, forward strand.
TCCTCTGGGCCAGAGGGAGAGGTTGGGAGGATCCCTTTTTGGGAGGTAGAGTTGGATAGAGGATAAGAACCGAATGAGTTCCTTTCCAGCGAGATGTACTCCTTGAAAAATGTGGATGGAATTTTCACATGGAAAACAAATGGGTCCAGAGATTTTAAAACACTGACTTCCATGTAACCACCTGAGGTTTTAAGAATCCAAGAGGGAGCTCTTAATGAATGGAATGTAAAATGCTTGCAGGCGAGAATCGGTGATCACATTCGCTCGAGAAATTATGATGTTAGATGACTCAGGGGTGCCTGGTCTCTTTTCTGCTCTGTGTGTAAAATGTCATCTTGTATTAATTCATTAACTAGACTCACTTTTCTTAAGAGCTTGATGAGCCCGCTGGCCAAATTACTAATATGAGAGTTGCATGGGACCTGAGTTCCAAGTGCATAATCCACGATTAATGAAGTTCCCATTTATTCTGGCTGTCCCTCAAACTAATGCCCTCACTCCACTGTCAAACAGCTTGAATTTCCGTCCTGTACTGCAGCTTCTACTGCATTAATTCCAGGCAATCTGGTTACCACCAGGGACCACTGTGCTCTCAGAGCTTCCGGGAGCTCTGGCTGCTGCCCGTGGTGGAGCAGGCCGTGCTCCAGGGCTACTCGTCACCTCAGTCATCACAGATATGTGGAGTTATCATGACAGATTTTTTTTTTTTGGGGGGGGGTGCGCGTGCCTCTCACTGTTGTGGCCTTTCCAGTTGCGGAGCACAGGCTCCGGACGCGCAGGTTCAGCGGCCATGGCTCACGGGCCCAGCCGCTCCGTGGCATGTGGGATCTTCCCGGACCGGGGCATGAACCCGTGTCCCCTGCATCGGCAGGCGGACTCTCAACCACTGCGCCACCAGGGAAGCCCTATCACGACAGTTTTTGAGCAGATGGTGAACATTCTGAGGAGGAGGGCCGCCTTCTAATTCACACAGAGGTGGTATCTGGACTGACAGAAGGACTAAACCAACTGACACCTGTGACTTGGGGTTCCTTTGCTTCTAAAAGATTCCCTCCTCCAGATGCAAATTACATTTCCTACAGGATACGATTATTCACCTCTCAGAATGGGCAAAGGCGAAGTCTGAGTTCACATTTTGCTGGCCAGGACTTGGGAAAACAGGTATAATTATTCACGCACGGCTGGTGGGAGGGTAAATTGGTACAACCCAGGGTGGTGATGGGGTTAACAATATAGATCAAAATAACAAACATACATTAACAATACATATCAAAATAGAAAAAGTACATATCCTTTGACTCAGCCATTCCACTCTGAGGAATCTAACAGATATATATACTCACACAAATGAGAAGTAACCCTTTAATACAAGTATTCATGGAAGCACTGTTCGCAATAGCACATGTATCAGGAAAGATCTAAATGTCCATCAATTGCAGCCTGGCTAAATAAATGATGGTGCATCCAGACAGTACCACACCTATTTAAGAAACTAGGGCAGCTGTACATATACTGATGTGAAACAGTCTGAAAGATATCGTGATAAGCTGAACAACGACAACAAAAGTCCAGTAGAGAATGTTCTGAGTATTCTAGAAGGACACACAGACCTGGTACGACTGGGAGAGAAGAGAGGCAAGAGGGAGACGTATTTTTCATTGTTTACTCTTTTCTACTTTGTATTATTTATACTGTTTTATCCAGTCAAAAAATAAGCATCTTGTCTCTTCCTCTGGCTTTGCCTAGGCTGATGTGAGTAGAGGATTCATTACTGTTTTCCTTCCTTCTCTCCCTGTAGTGTGAGGGCTCCTGGGGGAGTTTCACTCGGACCCCTCCCTGAGTCCAGAATTCCTGTTCTAGAAGGTTCACTGCCCTGTTCAAACGGACGCCTTACCATTCTCCTGAAAGCTCAACTGCGTCTTTAAAAATTTTATTTAAAAAATTTATTTTTAAAATTAACTTTTCTCCAGAGTAAATATTTTTAAAAGTCAGGTTTAGTGAGGTATAATCGATACACAATAAAACTTACCCTTTTAAAATGTACAATTAGATGAGTTGTAACCAAATGTAACAGTTGCAATAAGCACTATCACAAGCAAGATATCAAACATTTCCATCCCTCCCGTCATTTACAGCCACTTGGGAATCACTGATCTCTTCTGCCCAAATAGGTTCATCTTTTCCAGAAAGTCAGGTAAGGGCATCATTTAGTAAGTAGCCTATTGTGTGTGGCTTCTTTCACTCAGCATAATGCTTCTGAGGTGCACCAAGGTTTCTGAGTATTACTATTGCATTCCTTTAGACCGTTGAGCAGTATTCATTGTTTGGATGCAACACAATTTGTTTATCCGTCCACCAGTTAAGGGAGGGAAGTGGTTGTTTCCAGTTTCTGGAATGCATATCTTTGTGCTAACATATATTTTCCTATTTTGGCGGGTATATACCTAGGGGCAGGCTGCTGGGTCGTATGGGAAGTGTATGCTTAACTTATAAAAAACTATCACACTGTTTTTCAAGGTGGCTATAGTACTTAGCCTTCTCCCAGTTGCTCTGCATCCTACCAGCATGTAACATAGCTAGCCTTTTCAATTTCAGCCATGCTTACAGGTGCATAGTGGTATCTCACTGAGGTTTTAAGTTGCATTTCCCAATGACTAATGATGTCGAGTATCTGTTCATGTGCTGATTTGCCATCTGTGTATCTTCTTTGGTGAAACACCTATTTAAATCTCTTGCCCATTTTAGAATTGGGTTGTCTGACTACTTATTATTGAGTAGTAAGAGTCCTTTAGATGTTCTGGGAGACAAGTTCTTTTCCAGATGTGTGTCTTGCAAATATTTTCTCCCAGACTGTGGCTTGGCTTTTCATCTACTTTACTGTGTCTTTTTGAAGATAAGTGTTCAAATTTTTTTATGAAGTCCGTTGTATTAATTATTTCTCTTGTGTTCTGTGTTTTTTATATTCTATCCAAGAAGTCTTTGCCTAGGAGACGTTTTATAGCTTTAGCTCTTACATTTATAACTATGATCCATTGCAAGTTAATTTCTGTTTATGGTACAAGGTGAAGTTCAATGTCCTTTTCCCCCATCCCTTTGGATATCCAATTGTTCCAGTACCGTTTGTTGAAAAGCCTATCCTTTTTTATTGAATTACCTTGGCACCTTTGTTGAAAATCAATTGCGCATACAAGGCTGGGTCTATTTCTAAATGATCTATTCTTTTTTTTTTTTTTTTTTTTTTTTTTTTTTTACTTTAAATGATCTATTCTGTTTGATTAAGCTACATGCCAATCCTTATGCCAGTAACTGTGTTGAGAACTACAGCTTTATAGCAAGTCTCAAAATCAGGTAGTGTGAGTCCTGCATGCTCTCTTTTCTTCCAAATTGAATTTTTCTGATTACAAAAATATATTAGAATTAAAATTTAAAGTAATATAGAAATGTTCATGACAGACAACCTCTCCCTCCCCCCTTACACCTACTAGAAAAAAAATAGTTCACAGTTTGGTGTAGACTAGGGGTTGGCAAATTTTCTGTCAAGGGTCAGATAGTAAATATTTTATGATCTGTGTGCCATACAGTTTCAGCTACAACCACTCAACTCTGCCTCTGTAGTGCAAAAGCAGTTACAGATAGTACATCAATGAATGATTGTATTTGTGTCCCAAACTTGATTTAAAAAGACAGACAGCCAGACCAACCGCTGAGAAACTATCATTTCATAGATTTCTCCAAGCCATTGTTTATCTTCTCTTATTTTGAGAATTATGTTTGTATTACATGCATGTAGGTGACCATGCATTAGATTTTAACAAGGAAAAAATTTTTAGGAATGTATTAACTTCAGATTAATAATCCTTCAGGAAGAGATAATAGTTCTTAAAACTTCCAGCTAAGGCAGAGAAAACAATTATTACATTTACAATTGATTTCATTGGAAGTGTTCTTTTAATTCAGTTTCGGGAAGATCTTATTTCTTGACATCTTTTATGTGTAAAAATGCCTGAATATCTTCATTAAGCCTGAATAACCATGGAACTATACATAATTTTCATAGATCAAAAGTTATTTTAAAACATCATCTAGATATTGCTTCAAAAACTGTAGCGTCAAATAAAATGCAAGATTAAAAAAACAAACAAACAAACAAACAAAAAACAGGCAGCAGATCAGATTCAGCCCGCTGGCCGTACTTTGCTGACCTCCTAAGCATAGATCCCTCAAAACTCTTCTTTGTATATGTACACACGTGCTTTTCTTCATGCTGTATAGACATTTCTACAAATGGACATCTTCCTCACTCATGCACACCTTTGTGAAGGAGGAACTATGTAGTATCCCATTATATAGACCAATTCCCTACCAGTGTACATTTTGGTTGCCTTTTTTTTTTCGCTCTGACAAACAATGCCACAACAACATTCAGGCAGACCAACCAGACCATGAGAGCCATGAGGGGAGGGCCAGGCTTGCTGGTCTACTTCTATACTCAGTGCCCAACACAGAGGTTGAGTCAATTAGTCTGTGGTCACAGGTGCAACGATTTCTTAGGATGGACTGTGTTTCCCTGGCCATCTAGTCTCCGGGGCTGTCTTGAACGCTCTCCTTTTCTCTGTCCACACTGAGCCACCAAGCGTGGTCAACCGCTGCTGTGCAGTGTTTCTCTAGACTCTGCTTCTGGTCTCCATCAGGCCCAGGCCAGGAAGAGAAACCTCGTCGTGGTCTTACTATCTTTAGTCTCTTTGTCCTCTAACCCTTCTGCAATACTCTCATCAGATTGAACACGACCCAGCTCTGTGGCTGTGTCATTCTTATAAAATTCTTCAGGTCCAAGACCCTGAATGGCTCACATCACCCTCCCCAGCCACGCATTCAGACTCCACAGCCTTCCCCACCTTGGCTTCCCAGTACCAACCCCTGGAGGATGTGGGGAGAGAAGTCCAGAGTTGGAGTGTTGCATTGCTATTTGCTTTGTGACCTGTTGCCCACTCCTAATCTGAAAGAAATAATAATACAAATAACACTAACAACCACCATCCATGTTTGCTGTGAACTCAAAAACAGAGTAATAATCACCATGATATCATCATAATGATTATCATTGCAGCTCTCATCCTATCAGCAATATCTTATGTGTTTACACATATGACCTCTGATTTTGTAATCCTTAAACCATCTGCAGTGAGTTGAATGGTGTCCCCCCAAAAGATATGTCTACTAGGAACCTCAGAATGTGACCTTATTTGGAATAAGGATCTCTGAAGATACAAGTAAGGTAAAGATCTTGAGATGAATTAGGGTGGACTCTCAGAGTGTCCTTATGAGGGACAGAAAAGGAGAAGACCCAGAAACAGACAAGGGAAAAGGCCATATGGAGATGGAAGCAGAGATTGGAAACTTGCAGTCCCCAAGCCAAGGAACACCAAGAATTGCAGGCAGCCAGCAGAAGCGAGGAGAGAGACGTGATTCTCCCTCAGAGCCTCCACAAAGAACCAACCCTGACAGTACCTGCATTTTGGACTTCTGGTCTCCAGAACTGTGAGACAATAAATTTCTGTTGTTTTAAGCCACTAAGGTAGTAGCAATTTTTTTTGGCGGCCCTGGGAACCAAAGACACCATCCTGTGAAGCAGACCATTATTTTACAGAGGAGGAAATGGGGGAGCAGGGAGGTTAAGTCACTTGCCCAAGTCCTCTGTGCACCTGGGTTATGATCAATAGCTTTGTTAGAGCTAATCAGAGAGGGAACAGGGAGAAACCCAGCCAGTCCGGTTCCAGAATCCCTGCTCTTCACGTATGACTTATTTTCATGTTCACCCCTGTCTCCCACCATGAAGAGGAGTTCCTGGTGGGCAAAGGCCGGGCTCTCCCCTTCTTGGAGCCCTACTCAGGGCCAAATGCAGCCTTGTAAATACAGTAGGTATTCCACACGTATTTTTAGATATCTGTAAACTGACTTTGAGACACAGTAATTCACAATCTCTCCATTTAGAGAAAGAGTCAAACATTGAATAAGAAGCTGAGGGCAACCTTGAAGCTGAGGCATGGGAACTGGGCCCCCTACTGCTAATCTTCATCCTGTATGCATGATCTCACTTCAACCATACGACAACCCTTTTTTTTACAGATGGGGAAACTGAAGGCCAGAGAGGTTAAGTAACTTACTGAAGGTCACAAAGCAAACAAGTGGTACAACTAGTATTTGTACCCAGGAGTCTGATGCCAGAAGTCACCACCCTGTCCCAGGTAGTTCTATATGCCCTCCCCTCCCCTTTCCCCGCTTGTCCTGTCCAGTTGTCACCGACCTTATCTCTCTTGGATAAGCGATGTCATTGCTTATCGAAGCAATGAGCAATGATAAGCAATGGAATCATTGCTCCAATAACTCCAATGACTCTGATCAATATATTCTGAAATGTCTTCTGTGAGATGTAAGAGGTATTTCATGGGAAAGTGTACCTCGGTCAAAGAGGTATGAGAAAAAGTGGATTCGACAAATTAAACCACTTTCTTTGTAGCTGTTCAGAGTGCAGGCTCTGGAACCAAACTGTCTAGATTCAATCCTTGGCTTTGCCACTTACTGGCTGTGTGACCTAGGACAAGTTACTCTACCTCCTGTGTCTCAAAATCCTCATCCGTGAAACGGGATAATAGTAGAGTTCACCCCACAGGGTTGTTTTATGGATAAAAAGATAAAATACATTAAAAAAAAAGAGTTTAGAACTCTGGCACATAGTAAATACTCAACAAAGCCTAGATATTAATAGCTATCATTATGGGACTTTTCAGAGCCTTTACCAGGTAAACGTATACTGTGATGCTTCCTGAGATGATGTGGCTATTTCACCAACCCTGGTGCTTTGCTGAGATGGACAGAACATACATCACATTCCGGAAGTTGTCTTTCCATAGGGCATGGGGGCATCCCTGGCCTTTGGGTAAGCTGTTGGAGGAAGCTCTGCAGCTGTCGCTGCTAACTTAAGAGGCAGGAGGTGAGGGGCGACTGCCTAGCGCCCCTCCTCCTATGTGCAGCACAGGCACTTGCCTCCCAGGCCACACCCAGTTATGGGCCAGCATCCCCATCATCGACTGAAGTCGGCCAAGCACCAGGAGCCTCGGACTGTGCAGCAGCTCCTGCATGTGAAATGAGAGATTCCATCCATTGGGAGGGTTGTCCAACACCCTGCCGTCCTGACACCTGACAAAACCCAGCAGGCAGGAGCTGATCCTGTTCAAATGCGCAAAGAGCCCAAGGCTGCCCTGGGTCTGTTCTCCCGATCCTCCTCGAGTTCACTGTGGCCCCTGCATAATCAGTTCCTCGGTGCTACATCTGTCTGGTAAACCTTATTACCCAGGGAAATGCTGAGTGTGCACACTTGGAGCTTCTGAGTAAAGAAAAGTTTCTGAATAATTTAGGGGAAAGGGCTGGTAATAGCAGCATTACTCCCCGGAGGGGCAGTTTTATTGACCATGAACAAATTCATGGCTTCTGGAGATTTCAGAAAATCTAACACAATGACCTGGTTCCCTGCACCCCAGGGAAGGGTTATTCTTTCTGCACACACTGGGGTCTTGTGTTTCGGTCCCAGCACAGAGGGGGGACAGAAAGAGTTTAATGAAGGGACAGTGGGAAGCTGTTCCCAGCCTCAGGCCTGAGAGGGTGAGGATGTGGCTTCTGGAATCGGGTGGGACCCGATGGGAGCTGAGGCCTTAGGGGGAGGTATGCGCCCTTCCCTTCGCCAATCTGTGGCCTGCAGGCAGAGAGCTGGGGGAACAGATATGCTGACCTTTTGTTTTCTACCCTCCAACCTCTTGCTGATGCTTCCTCCTGGCCAAACCCACCCAGAGCCAGAGGGTAAGGAGGTTCAGCCAGTGCAGCCCAGAGGGTCAGCGGTGCACGCGGGGGTGGGTGGGGGGGAGAGGAGTGTGGAGGGGAGGCTGGTGAGAACATCCAGGGCGGCCCCCCCCCCCTCCGCTGTGACCTTCGCCCTCCTTCCCTGTCTCAGTCTGCAAACCCTACCAGACTCCCAGCCCTCAAACGCCACTACTCTCGTGAAGCCTTCCACTGTCCCCTCTGTTGGAATGAAATGGTTCCTTCCTGTGCTCTCCTCGCAAGCTGTCCCTTCTGCTGGACCCCCGTGACATCCTGCTTTATACCACGTTTAACAACACGCAGGCAGCAGAGGGACGACCCGCTGTCCTCCGGCCCCGTGCTGGGCAGCGCCGCACCGCAGTGCTCACGCCCCACGCAGGGAAACCCTTGCCTTCCGTGCTGGCAGCCACGCCCACCTGACCCTGACCTGCTAATGGACCAAAGCAACCAAATGAGAAAGCCAAGGCTATCTATGCAGAGCTCACTGTAGCAAGGGAGTGAGCCACCATCACCTGCATTTTGGCAGAGACTCCGAGGAAGGCAGAGGAGTGGGAGAGCATTCAGTGGCCAAAAGGGAGGGATTCGGGTGTGCTCTGACCAGAGGCTACCGGCCCAGGGAAGCTGGTGGCGGCGGCGGGCGGGGCATCTGATGGGATCGGCCAGGGAGGGGGCGGGGAGCATATTTCGCTTCCTCTGGTTGGTCCTAAGCTGGAAATGGGGCCAAAAATTGGGGAAGCTGTCAGTTATTAATCAAGTCTTGGATGTTCGGGGTCCATTGTTACAGGGGTTATTGTTTGGCTTCCTGGGCTGGTTGTTGGAGGTTGGGGGTGAGAGTTCTGCTTTTATACATGGTCTGGTCACTGCCCATCTGTATATTCAGTTTCTCACTGACTATCCAACCCATGTCCCCAGGTCTGGCCCAAATCCACTTGTGCTTGAGTCCCCCTGATGCCCTGGGCCAGTCTATTGCTCATTTTCCTCATTTGTAAAGTAAGGGCGATAAACGTCCAGCATGCAGCATCTCTGTGGAGCTTAGAGCTGACGCAGGTGAAGTCCCTGCCTTGGAACAGCGAGTCTGCTAACGTCATCAGGTACCTGACTGTTCTTGGAGGGAAGTGAGGTGTAGGTATGAATGAGGACGGGTCCATCCAACGAAAAACAGGTGGCGAGTGTGATGGTCAGCCGACATTTGGAAGTTTGATGGACAGGCTCAGAGTTCTGGTTCAGCCACAGACCCCATGAATGATGCTGGCTAATTTCCTGCACCTTTCTTTTCTTTTTTTTAAAAAGGTTTATCTGAACCAGGTCTTTCTTTTTTTAAAATTTTTTATTATTTATTTTATTTTTGGCTGTGTTGGGTCTTTGTTGCTGCGTGCGGGTTTTCTCTAGTTGCGGTGAGCGGGGGCTACTCTTTGTCTCAGTGCGCGGGCTCCTTATCGCGGTAGCTTCATTTGTTGAGGAGCCCAGGCTCTAGGCGCGTGGGCTTCAGCAGTTGTGGCACACGGGCTCAGTAGTTGTGGCTCGCGGACTCTAGAGCGCAGGCTCAGTAGTTGTGGCGCACGGGCTTAGCTGCTCCACGGCATGTGGGATCTTCCCGCACCAGGGCTCGAACCCGTGTCCCCCGCACTGGCAGGCGGATTAGTAACCACTGCGTCACCAGGGAAGTCCCTCCTGCACCTTTCTAAGCCTCATCTGTAATGTCAGGATTAAAAACCTGCTCCACCACAGAGTTGATAAGAACATTAAAAACCGCTGTTTTAAATCCAAGCCAAGTGAACCAATTGTGAGCTGGATGCTCTGACTTCCTCTTGTCTGTGCAAAGACTCTGATCCCTTCACGCCTGAGCTGACTGGCAGAAAAGAGGAAATGATGCCCAGAGGGAAGTAGGCAGAATAGCCAGGATTTTAGGGTAATGGAGGCTGAGGCCTTCCAAGGTTTGTGCTGAGAGTTAAGGAGGGATGTCTGGCTGGGGGCATGTTCATTTATCACTCAGAGCCCAGACAGATGGTTGGACCTTGTGCTTACGGCTGGGGATGCCAGAACCAAAACAGCAGAGACCTGACCCTGGGGATGCTCACGTGGGACAGGCCCTGGGGCCCCACTTCTCTCCAGGTTCCCCCAGGATCACCTCTACCAGCCTGCAGCCACGTCCTCTCAAGCAGGGAAGCGTCCAGGAACTGTCTTGACCATCATAAGCCAAGGGCACCCCTATGTCCACCTGGACTTTTCCTTGTTTTTTAAAAAACATCCCATGGGGCTGTTGTGCCTTTGTGGATCTCCATTCCAAGCACATCTCCTGTCCCAATTTAGATGCGGATTGAAAAAGTTTAATTTAAAGGGCAGACTGGCAAATGACTGAATCAAAAGAGAACCACAAAAATCCCACTGAACCATTGCCATGGCAACACAAGTTTCTAAAATTAACCAAAAGGAGGGTGATGGGAAAATCCTCGCTGCCAGCCTGCCCAGAGTCAGACGGACCACAGCAGGAGGCATCCTGGCCTGGAGCCACAGGAAAATTAGAGAGGGGATCCATCTGCCAGGAGGGAACTAGGGCTCTAAGACCATTGAGAGCCAAGAGACCACATTAAGATTACATTCAAAACAGGAGAGAGGAAAAAAAGAGAAAGTTCTAAGACTGGAGATCGAATGAGTGGATATCTCCCTGGGAATTCTAGTGGTTCTTATTCCAAGAGACCCCAGGGGCTCTTGTCCTCCCCACCTCTCACATTTGCCCACCCTTCGGCAAAGGGGACAGGAAGTGTCCCTAAAAAGCCCTGCATTTTCAACAAATGCTGTTGAGCCAGCCAACTGTTACCAGTAGCCCCTAATTTACAAGCTGCTCACCGCGAGGAGGGCGGCTTGGTAGGGAGGAAAGCCCCCCCGTGATCCAGAGCTCTCAGAAGCCTGCCAAGAGCTGCTGTGCATGCTCAGAGCTCGTTCTCTGGCTCTGATGAGGAAGAGCACCAATGATCAGCCAGCGAGTGAGGTGGTGATGAATGACCTCTGCTAAGACACTGGCCCAGGGCAGTATCACACAATTAGCTGGACGGTAAGGAACTTAATTGGCTATTTAAGGTGGAAAAGGGCTTTTTAAAAAAAAAATAGAAATTCAGTTTGCTGCCAAAACTCTGTGATAGGGCTTCCCTGGTGGCGCAGTGGTTGAGAGTCCGCCTGCCGATGAAGGGGACGCGGGTTCGTGCCCCGGTTCGGGAAGATC
>NW_006776752.1:253519-268242 GCF_000442215.2 Lipotes vexillifer
GGAGCCTGTGCTCCGCGGCGGGAGAGGCCGCAACAGTGAGAGGCCCGCGTACTGCAAAAAAACCAAAAAACCAAAAAATAAAAACTCAGTGATAAGGGTAATTGGGAGCTAGGGCCTCTGTGGCATTTTTAGAACTCTGCTCAATTGGGTAATGGCTTCACAAACATCAACAGAGGAGTGCATGCAGTGAGGGGGGTACTGTAGTTCTATGCTATGTCTTCTGCTGCAGACCACAAAAAGCAAAAGCCCATGGGAGCTGGCAGGGGAGAGGCGTGAGACATTGGGATCAATGTTCTAATCATTCTAACCATCAAAGGGGCCCCTCTCTCTTGTGTACAGAGTGGCTTCAGCCAACTCAGGCTCCTGCATATGACATCCTGGTGGCTCCTGCAGGCAACATGCTTGAAATGGATATACGTGCCTCCTGGAATTTGCTGAATAAGGAGGGCTGTACAGAATTACTGTTTCTGTGGTGTACTGTATCTATGTACCTGGCGTGGTTGGTGGTAGCTGCAAAATTAAATGCTTAGCAGACATTCTTTGAACTCGATGGTCAGTTGGTTTCTGGTCTGGTGATAAGGCTTGGAGAGTTACAGTGCAGTGGTTTATTGAGCCTGTACTGTCAGCGACCAGAGCGGAATACTGCTAACTCAAGTGGGATGCTTTGATCAGTTTGTGAGTGCCGTAGAACCATAAACAGATAGCACTGCAGGGAAAAGCTAACTCTAAAAACTGGGGAGAGGAAAATTCTATCTGAGGCATGCCATAGTTGCTGCAAATAAAATCTCATTAGCACGGGGCTGAGAAAACAAATACCATCAAATATCAATTACGACCCCACAATGGCATCCCGAGCCACCCTAGAGCTGGAAGTCCCAGCATCAGCTCTGTCTTCGCCTTTTCTTTTCCATTCATGGCCGACTCATATCCAAAGGCAGGTTTTGCTAATTCGGCTTCCAAATTGTGGAATGGATTAGCACAAGAACTTCCTAGCTGGCCTCCCAATTTCCACCCTTGCTCCTCTCCAATCGATTTTCTGCACAGCATCTAGAAAGTTCTTTTTAGTAAGTAAATAAGATGGCTGCTCATTGTACTCAAAATCCAACCTCCTAACAACGGCCTGGAGAGGCCTCTCTAATCTGGCCCTCAGCTCTTCCACAACCTGATCTTGAGCCATTTACCTTCTGGTACCCCAGGCTTTTGCTCAGAGGTCAGTGAAGTCTGGCCCACTGCCTGTTTTTATAAATAAAGTTTTACTGGAACACAGCTTTTTTCATTTATGTACTGTCCGTTTCTGCTTTTGTGACGCAAGGCTGAGTTGCATAGTTCTGACAAGCAACTCTAGGGCCCACAAAGCCTAAAATATTGACTGGCCACGCAAGGCTAATTTTAAATCCTTGAGCAGATGAACACTGTAATAAGCAATGAGCTAAGAGGGATACCGGCTGCTGTTATCCAGAGTACAGTCCCTTTGGGAAGTTACTCTAATACCCCAAATGTGGCAATCATGATAAGGTGCCTGTAACCACTACAGGAAGTAAATGGTGAAACCAAGAAATCAAGGAAGAAATCAAGCACAGCCTTTCCCAGCCCGGCCTTCACCAGCTCTGACTTTTTGTTGTCTATGGAAGTAAGTGACTAAAATGTTCCTACAGGACGTGGCAAATTTGGCCTCAATCTTGGATATGAAAAACCTTGAATGGTTAAAAATCTGTCTGTGCTCTGCCACCACCACCTCCCCGGCTGGTTAGGTAATATTGCCTGACTCTGCAATCCTGTCTTCTGAGAGGTGCTCGGATGGTACGTATCTATGCTTCCTGAGATGAAGGTTGGCTGGAGGTTTTAATGTTCTCCAAGATGAGGTGCTGGAAGCTCCATTCCAGCACCTGAGGGCCTCCCGGCAAGAGGGTCTCTGAACCTGGCTCTTCCATAATAGATGAATAACTTACAGGGTCTGGGGCAGTGGAGGATTCCATGACCTGCCAGATTCTTTAAAGAGGAAATAATCACCACATATCCCCAGGGCCATCTTACAATCCGTGTATCCCTGACAAACTGCTCTCCAGACACCAAAGACAGGCTGGAGAGCTCAGGCAAGCATTTTTAAATATTAATGGGGATGTGTTAAAACAAGCAAGGGGAGAAATCAAAGCTTCTGTCACTGACAGAGGGGCCAAGCCGGCCTCCTTAGGAGAAATAAGAGGCCCCAGGACAGATGTGACACAAAGATGAATCCCATGATGTGCAGTGGAGGACACCTGCTTATTCATTAACCATTTACTGAACATCTGCTGGGGGCCAGCCGGGGTGCCAGGGGATTCTGGGCACAGCTATGGGCTGGGAGTTATTGGGCAATGGACAAGGACCCCTGGGAACCTCAGGGCTACCACGGCTGCTTAGGTTTTTAACATTTATTTTTTGAATAGGCAATATACGCACGGTTCCAAACTCAACAGGTAAAAAAGGATTTGTAGAGAAAATTTGTAGAGAAAAGTTAGTCTGTTTCCCCATCTGTCTCCTAGACACCACATTCCCCTCCCCAGATGCAACCACTGGTACCAGTGAGTGTGTGTGTGTGCACGCACATACGTGTAGGCTTCCAGAAATATTCCAGACATATATTAGCAAATATCTATTATCTTGGACACTATGGTAATTAAAATTTTTTTCACTTAATGAACTACATAATTTTTTTAAAAAAAAAACAGGTAGGGCTTCCCTGGTGGCGCAGTGGTTGAGTGTCCGCCTGCCGATGCAGGGGATGCGGCTTCGTGCCCCGGTCTGGGAAGATCCCACAGGCCGCGGAGCAGCTGGGCCCGTGAGCCATGGCCGCTGAGCCTGCGCATCCGGAGGCTGTGCTCCGCAATGGGAGAGGCCACAACAGTGAGAGGCCCGCGTACCGCAAAAATAATAAAAATAATAAAAATAAAAAAAACAAGTAACATTTTGCCCATTTAATAACTACCTATACAGCACTGACTATATGCTTTTTTAAACTTTATCTTTTTAAATTTATTTTTGGCTGCATTGGGTCTTCATTGCTGCGCATGGACTTTCTCTAGTTGCAGCGAGCGGGGTCTACTCTTCATCGCGGTGCGCGGGCTTCTCATTGTGGTGGCTTCTCTTGTTGCCGAGTACGGGCTCTAGGCGCGCAGGCTTCAGTAGTTGTGGCTCGCTGGCTCAGTAGTTGTGGCACACGGGCTTAGTTGCTCCGCGGCATGTGGGATCTTCCCGGACCAGGGCTCGAACCCGTGTCCCCTGCACTGGCAGGCAGATTCTTAACCACTGCGCCACCAGGGAAGCCCTAAAATTTTTTTAATTTTGAGATCAGTTTAGATTTATAGGAGAGTTACTAAAATAGCAGCGTGCCCACGTACCCCACAGGCAGCTTTCCCTAATGTTAACACCTTAACTAACCATGGAATGACCGTCACAACTACGAATTAACCTTGGAACAATTATATTAAGTAAATGATAGGATTTATTCAGATTTTGCCAGATTTCCTCCCTAATGTTCTTTTTCTGTCCTAGCATCCAATCCAGAATCCCATGCTACATTGGACTCTGTGAACCTGTGACAGTTTCTCAGTCTTTCCTTATCTTTCATGACCTTGACACTTTTGAAGAGGCCTAGCAGTTATATACATTATTAAGAAGAATATCACAGAGGTAATGGGCCCTTCTCTATGTGTCTGGTCAGGGGATGCCTGCTGTGTATTTATTGAGGATGTTAACCATGATCATTTGATTAATTTAAGGTGGTATCTGCCAAGATTCTATGCTGTAAAGTTACTTTTTCCTTTTGTAGTTAATTAATATCTTGGAGGAGATCCTTTGAAACTATGCAAATACCCTGTTTCTGCTTAAACTTTCACCCCCTAATTTTAGCATTCATCCTGGATTTTGCCTGCAGCAATTATTACTGTGTTGTCCTAATGGTGATTTTCTCCTTCTCTCCTTCCTTCTACATTCATTAACTGGAATTTTTCTGTAAGGAAGCTTTGCCCCTTCCATTTATTTATTTAGTTGGTTATTTATTTACATCGGATGGACTCATGAATATTTATTTCACTCCCTGAGCTAGACTCCAGTCCTATTATTATTTAATTTGTTGTTCAAGTCGTTTCAACTTTGGCCACAGGGAGCTCTTTGGGTTGGCTCCTGGAACCTTTCAAAATACCGCTATGATTCTGTTTGTTTGTTTGTTTGACTACTTGTTTACTTTCTGGTAGGGGATGTTTCAGGCTCATCTTGCATTTCCCAGCCCCAGGCCTGGAATCAGCTCTGACTTTTTGTAATGAGTAGCTGCTCTTTGTAATGTGCTATTTGTAGAGATGTGCCATCATTTGTTTAACCAAAACTCATTTGGTGAGCATTTGGATCTATTTCCAATCTTTTCATATTATAATGTTTTACAATGAAAAATCCTTATAGATGGGTCATTTCACACTTCTGTAATTGTTAAAATAAAACCTAAAATCTTTACTAAGACTTACGAGGCCCTCCCTGAGCAGCCCCCCACATTCTCTCTGACCTTGGGTCCTGTTGTTCCTTCCCTGTCACCCAGGGTGGTGGGCCACCTTTAAGATGGGCCCTCTGATTCTCCCTTCCTAGGGTTCTTGCTTTTGTGTGATCCCTTTCCTGTGAATTGGGGTTAGACTTATCTTCTTACTTCTAATGAATAGAATATGGCAGAAATGATGAGCTGTCACTTCCAATATTAGATTGTAAAAAGACTGTGGCTTTGTTCTGTCTTAGATGCTCTCTCTCTCTCTTCCTCTCTCTCTCTCTCTCTCTCTCTCTCTCTCTCTCTCTCTCTCTCCCTCTCTCACCTGCTCTGTCTCTCTCTCTCTCTCTTTCTCTCTCTCACTCCCTCACTCACCTGCTCTGAGGGCCACGATGGGAGCCGCCCTATGGAGAAGACCACATGGGACAGAACTGAGGGAGGCCTCCAGCCAACAGCCCACCAGTGGGGAGCTGAGGCCCTTATTCCAGCAGCCCACAGGGAACCTTGCTGACAACTACATGAGTCCGAGCTTCCCCTGGACGAGCCTTCAGATGAGACCACAGTCCAGCCAACAGCATAACTACAACCTCAGGAGACACCCTGAGCCAGAGGTACTTGTGTACAAAGGGCAAAATCAAATCATGCTTTAGAAGAGCTTAGAGTGGAAAGCAGTCTTTCTAGTTACAAGGCTCTACAGGTAGATGTTTTTAGCAGTCCGTCCTTCCTAGAGCTGCAGCTCTCTTGGCCTGCTATGTCCTTTCCAACATGACCTCCTGTCCACATCCTGGCTGGCCTTCCAAGACTCAAATGGCCACCGAGCCACTTTCTCCCTCAGGCTCTCCAACTAGAAATAACTTTTCTCTGCCTCAGCCTCCCCCTGCAATTCACCTGGTCCATGTCCTTACACTCCTCCTTCCCTCCCTTGTTGCAGACTTACTGATATAGCTACCTTCCCGTACAGACAACCCTAAATTTCTTGAGGGCTAGATTCCTGTCTCAGTCATGTTTATAACCTATCCCTCTCTCTTGTAAGCACTAAATTCAGCTTTACACACATATAGTAGGTTCTCTATAATGTCTATGGAACCAGTAAATAATAATTAGCCTTAAATTAGGGGTTTAGGCTCTACTGGCAGTCACAGCACTTACCATAGACAGCATTAGCTATTATGAGCATTATTATCACCACTCAATATTTCATGAATGAATGTTCCCTTCTCTAACAAGGATCGAATTTTCTGGATGCCCCATGATCTTCCTCTCCAATCTCAGAATCTCCAAGTTTAGAGGAAATAAAAAATAACTCCAGACCGAAAGTTAGGGGCCTCTAGCTTAATTCTGCTATTTTTATATATCAAATGCTCCTTCTGGGATGTTTCCACCTAGAGCAACAAGGGGATACTGGTGTTAATGCCAACCTTGAACCTTTACCGGAGACTCAGGGAGCAGAAATCTCCAGGCGAGAGCATCGACAAAATTCACGTCAATTAATATTTTACTCCTAGGGCTTCCCTGGTGGCGCAGTGGTTGAGAATCTGCCTGCCAATGCAGGGCTCGAACCCGTGTTTGAGCCCTGGTCCGGGAAGATACCACATGCTGTGGAGCCTCTAAGCCTGTGTGCCACAACTACTGAGCCTGCTCTCTAGAGACCACAAGCCACAACTACTGAGCCTGCGTGCCACAACTACTGAAGCCAGTGCGTGCTAGGTTCCGTGCTCCACAACAAGAGAAGCCACCGCAATGAGAAGCCTGCGTACCGCAATGAAAAGTAGCCCCCACTCACTGCAACTACCAAAAGCCCATGCACAGCAATGAAGACCCAATGTAGCCAAAAATAAATAAATAAATAAATAAATAAATAAATAATCCTCATTTCTGAGGGTTTGCTGGCCACCCTATCATACCCAGCGAAGCTCTTCTTGCAACAGCATCTATGTCCAACTGTACTAATTGAGCACACAAATGAGAGAGATAAAGGAAGACTTGGCTAATTGTACTTCTTATTGGTTTCAGA
Organism: Lipotes vexillifer; assembly: GCF_000442215.2. NCBI lineage: Eukaryota > Metazoa > Chordata > Mammalia > Artiodactyla > Lipotidae > Lipotes > Lipotes vexillifer. The sequence goes on from NW_006776752.1 coordinate 260,041, forward strand.
GGAGGAAGCCTCATAATCAGTCATGATTACAAACTCCTCCTGTGGTCTCAACAGTACAGACTTAAGCTGACGCTATTCTGAAGCATCTTGTCTGATGGCAGATAAACAAGTTCTTAACCCTTCTTTGCTCTCTGAAGACTGAGGGAATACGAGAAGATGTTGCAGACCTTTCTGCGTCCTTTGGTTTAGAAGACCCTTCAACCCTGAGTCTTAAGCTAAAGATACTGTCATTTGTGGCATTTCCACCATTACGGGCTCTCTTTGTGGTTAAAAGATGCTGTATAAACAGCCTTTCAATGTGGACACGAGTGGGGGTCAAAACAGTGATAGGGCTGGCCCTGTGAAGCCTCTGACTGCCCTACTCCTTGAAAGCCACATTTCAAGAAGCAGAGAGGAGGAAACAGAGGCGCTGAAGGAAAAGGGCACTGGGGTTTCATACTCTATGTAGAGACGAGCTCTGAGCTTCCCTTGGCTTTTCACACTGACGACAGTCACCTGTGGGTGAGCCCAGCTGATGGCAGGAATCTTAGCACTCTCCATGCTCCTGGAGACCAAGAAGGGACCAGAGTTTTGTTACCTTATTCTAAATCCATAGGATTTGTTAGAATTAAGAGTAAGGTAAACCCATATTGAACAGAACATTGATCTTGAGCCCCAGCTGAGCTTGGAAAATATAAATCTTTGTTCCAGAGAAGTCGGGTCACTTATTTATGAAGAGGAGGAAGGATCTGGGAGCCTGGGGAGGAAGATGGGGCTGTGTATTAGAGCTGAGGGTGCACAAGGACAGGCAGCCTGAGCCTGTGGCCCTTAGCTCTTCACAGACTTCTGCAGAGCAAGTGTTGACATAACAGCCTAAATGGGCTGCCTGGCAGGAGACGGGAAAGTTTAAGCAGTGAAATGATACTTTGGGAAAACTTCGTAAACGTATAGCCAGAGGAAAACTGAAACCATTAACAAAGAAACTCCAATGACAACAAGAAAACTAAAAAATGACTGGAGAACACTAGCCCCGTGAGTTCAGCTCCACTGTACATCCCCGGAGACACATGGGAACGGGAGAAGGAGTGGGACTGGACCAGTTCAGCCCCTGGCCAGCGGTTCTCTGACTCCAGAAAACTGCCTGACTTCACGCCTGTTTCCTCATCTTTTAATGCTGCACTTGACACAGCATAGAGATTTGGCTCAGGCCTGACTCACCTGTAATGTGGTATTTATGATGGAGAGGTACCCGGGATGTCCTGCCCAGACCCTCTGATTTTCCTCTGACATGCACGTTGTAAAACGCTTCTGTCTTACTTCAGCAAGTTCGCCCATAAACACATTCAGCCCCCAAATTGCTTTAATTACAGAATGAGGAAATTGTTTCACTTGGTGAAATGTTCTCCCTGGTTCTGCTAATGGCAGTCTGGTATGTGCGTCTGTGATGGGATTTTTTTTTTTTTTTTTAAACTAAAGCTGTCCAGCTTAATGAGAATTGGAAAAGGGCCATAGAAGCGGCATTCATGGGGGCCCTCCTGGCCCCTCTGGTGAGCTGTAACTGCCTTCAGAAATCACGTACTCTTCCAGACAGTAACCACTGACCTCAAAGAGAGTGCTTCAAAACTCAAAACAAAGTCTTGGCTAAGAGGGAACAGCCTGACAGAGAGAGACAAAGGTGAAGAGACCTTCTTTGGGGCTGTATGTATTTGGAAATGGAACCTCAGAAAAAGTGCTCTGTGTTGAATAAATACGAGACCCTGTCATGATTACAGTTAGACACAATCTACCCTTCTCCAGAGCAATTCTTTGCTCTGGAGATTCTAGAAAGGTCTTTACAACCATCCAAATATCACCTTATTTGCAGCCAGGGGAAAGTTTTCTAAGATTTCCAATATTAAGACTCTGGCATTTATCACCAGGGGCAAAACTGGAGGCTGCCTTTGCTGGGTCATGTTTTCCTACCTGGTGGGTGGCTGCCCACGGACATTAACATCACCCCTCACAGAGGAAGGACCATTGTTTTACGGCTATGACCCGATTAATGAGATCTTTGTGGATTCTTGCTTAGAGCCCTAGTATGTGAATTTTACATGTGATTTTGACAAAATTAACTACATAACTTACTATATATTAAGTAAATAGCTCCCTAGAATCTAATAGGTTATAAGCAGTAAGTTAAATGCACTGAGCATTGTGTGACCCTCTAGAAAAGCTGAGTCTGTCTTTGCAAGGATTAAGCTATGCCAGAACCAATGGGACTCTCTTTTCCCAGTGGAAACCCCACCTTGCAAGCTTTTGGCCGCCTACACGCTATCAGAAGTCTGACTGGGACAAAGAGGCAACAGCCAGCAGTCCCTAATTTTACTCTTGCTAGCTTGCTTATTTTTCTTGACTGGGTTGAACTGATTAGAGTTCGCACATATTAATTCATTAACCTGATTCTTTACTTCCTTTGTTTTCTGACTTCAAGGCTCTTGATCACTGTTCACTTACATCAGCTCCCTATTTCTGCTTAGAATTCCTTTTCTAATATTGCTCCCACTACAAGTTTGCTTTATATTCTGAATCTATGATTATCAATTTGCTTCTCTGTCTTGTATCACCAACATTACTTGGGATCAATCCAAGTTGTCTCCTAGTTCTGGCATCTTCTTGCCTTTTTTGTCCTGAATCTGCCCATATTGTGGCGTGTTAAGAGACACTCAGAACATAAAGAAGAGATAGCAGTTTACCAGTGGAGCAAAAAGAAAAAAACTATAAAAGCCAAGCACACATTCTCAGAAATGCTTCCGCAGACTCCATAACTTTTGAAAATATCACATCATCACACTAGATTATGACTAGAATATCTGTAGTAATGATTTTGAGCCTTCGATAAAGGAGTAGGGATACTCTACTTGAGAAGAGAGGAAAGTAGGTACTGTGCTTGTAAAGAGTTCCATCTCATCTGGTTAATAGGGAAGTTACAACACTTGAAGGGAGCTCTGGTTATCTGAAAAATATACTTATTTAAAATACCACCTTACCTAAACAGCATATTTATTAACCTTTTTGTACTTATACCTATTAGGTTGAATCATATAAAACTGATATTTTTTACAGGCAAATATTGACAATTACATTTTCAACCCCAGTAATTCTAAGAAGTTCCTAAACACAAGAAAATACTTAATACAAAGTAGGAGGGCCTTCTTCAAAGGAAACACATTTAAACTTTCATAAAAAGAATTTATTTCTATTTTGCTAATATTTGGTAAGTTCTTTCTTTAAACATGGATATCCTCATGATCACAGGAACCCAAGAACATTAAAGGATAAACTAAAACAGTGTGAGAAATCACTCTACAAGACTATATAACCAAGGGATAAATAAAACTGATTAGTTTAATGAGCAAACTTATTTTCAACGAACCTCTCCTGAATCCTCAAATTTCTGTTTTGCCAAATTAGTGTACTTTAATTTTAGATGTCAGAATTTGAAAAAAAAAAAAAAAAAAAAGGGGTTGAGAAGATGATACACTTATGTCCAGTGTAGACCATAGACTCCACAGGCTGACAAACCCAGGTTTGAATCCTGGCTCTATCATTAAGTAGTTTTGCAATCCTGGCAAGTTACTTAAACTTCGGAGCCTCAGTTTTCCTCATCTGTAGAATGGGGGTAACAGCAGCCATCTCATGGGTGCTTGTGAAGATCAGATATGGTCATTATAAGGTCATTATAAGGCACAGAGGCCGGTGAATAGTCTGAGGGCTCAATAAATATCTGTTGCTGCTACTGCTAGTACCACCACCACCACAGCCTCTGCTGTGTTATTCTTCACGAGGGGCCAGGGAGGCTTGTCTTACTGCCTTAGATACCCCCAGGACGTCTATCTGTAGCAGGAGAGTGGCCTTGGAAAAACAGAGGAGATGAGTAAATTCCACATGCAGCCTAAAGTAGGGACTACAAGGATTTCCTTCTATTTTCCCACTTGGAGAAACACGAGAGGGAGTAAGGGGCAGAGAGCACAGGTCTTGGCCTCAGAAAAAGCTGGGTTCAAATCTCTCTCTGCCACTTACTTGGCAAGTGACCCTGGGCAAGTTCCTTGAGTCTCGGGCCTTGGTGGCAGGAGGATGGGAGAGAATAATGCGTGTCAAGTGCCCGGCACATTGACGAGCCTTCAGTAATGGCTCAACCCAGGAGATGAGGTTATCTTTATATTCTTCTTACAACCTACTTCCTGTTTCTTGCACTAGAGAAAAGGATGCCCCCAAGAAATGCCCAGTGAGGGGTCTTAGACAACAGGCTGAACGGAAACAAGGTGGCCTGTGTACTAGGGTTGGGCTATACCTACTTGCCATAAAAATGGGAATCCAAGGTATTCTTCAGACCACACCCTGGACAAGGATGTATGCCATGCCAAAGGTCCAAGAAAGCCATAAGTCTACAAAATTGAAAGTTGAGAAAAAAGGCACCTGTGACTGTCTCCTTTATATGCCTGGGGGCTACTTTTGGGGGAGACTTTGCTAATAGCTTGAGGAAACTAAAACCTAATGCAGGCTCCCCAAGCTAAGCCAGCTAAAAGTTTAATGAAATACAATTGCTTCCTGTGCCTTCCTTTCCCAAACGGCCTCATACATATTCATCACTGTAATTACAGTAGTGAAAAAACTCCACGACTAATTATTCCATGCTCCCCATCTTTCACATGCCTAGAATTTCTGCATAATTACTGTTGAAATTAATTGCAAGTTAGTTAATTTTATACTTTGTCCTTTCAAAACTTAATGGAAAATTAATTTAAAAGATACAACCCCCCCTCCCCCCGCCAAAACCACATGACATAAACACCACCACCAGCAATTATGGCAAACCTGGTTACTAATACTTATCATATGCATTAAAAATGTGAAGCAATTACTGCTAACCTGGACGCAGGGTTGTACATGTCAAGCTATAGTAAAAGGCCAGTCCCATAATTGCCCCTGGAGTCACATCTCTACAACATAGCAACAAAGACAAGACTCGTGATGGGTGGAGAGGCCAGCCAACAGTCTGGCTATCTTCTGGCTGTGGGTTTATCATTTTACGTTCAATAACTGCATCTCCAGCCTCCAAGGAAGAACGTCATGTGGCTTTCATTATCACCCCATCCCACTTCTACCCTCAGATGCCTCTGCTGGTACCCATTTTCAGGATCCAACTGCAACATGACATCCAGGATACTTCCCTTTCATGCTAACGAAAGAAAACGTCTCTTTCTCCCCGTTCATTGTGTCACAGTTCTGCTCGGCTATCCCCAGCTGCTTTGAGTCACTCCCATTAACCCTATTTCTGTGATCTGTTCTGTGTGGGACCAGGAAGGAATCACTGACTGGGTGCCTCTCTGTCCTGCACTTGGTTGTAGGCATACGCATGAGCTTCATTTAATTTCAGCCCCTAACACAGTGTGTGACATATCACAGATAATGTCAGTCAATCCATAGTTATTTCCTGACTGATTGAATAAAGACTAGTTGCCACAAGCCCCATGAGTGAGCATCGCCAGCATCAGTTGTACAGAGAAGTGAAGGCAAATTCCAAGAGACTAAGTACATCTCTCGAGTTCACACACCAGTAAATGGCAGAGCTGGGACCTGGTGCCATTCTCTGACACCGTGTCACGTTGCCTCTCTGTCCTTCTCGTGATGCCCTACCATCCTGACAGTTCAGATTTTATCTTCTGCCAGCCATGGTCTCCTGGTAACCTGCTTTTCTTAACCCTGAGTCCTGAAACTCATTTGTTATGGATTGAATATTTCTGTCCCCCACAAATTCATATGTTGAAGCCTTAACCCCCAATGGGATGGTATTTGAGATGGGGCCTTTGTGAAATCATTAAGGTTAGATGAGGTCATGAGGGTGGTGCTTTCATCATAGGATAAGTGTTCTTATAAGAGGGAACACCAGAGAGCTTGCTCTCTCCCTCTCTGCCATGTGAAGCCACAGCAAGAAGGTGGCCGTCTACAAGTCAGGAAGAGAGCTCTCCCCAGGAACTGAACTGGTCTGCACTTTGATCTTGGACTTCTCTGCCTCTAGAACTATGAGAGGTAAATTTCTGTTGTTTAAGTCACCCAGGCTATGGTGTTTTGTTATGGCAGGCAGAGCAGAGTAAGACAGTGTTCCATCATTTTGTTCAATGACCCTGGTTACTCACATTAAACATTTTGGACTGATACAAGGTGAAGCTGTGGGAGTATGAAGTCAAAGATAAGTGAAAACCAAGTCAAGAGGGAGAAGACATGTCTTTGTGACACAAAGGAAGCTGGATGGGCTACAGTTCCAAGGCTAAGGCTTAGCACGTGCTAAGGGGCTGTTGTCACCCCACCTGGAATGAGGCAGGATGCGTATTACATACGCTAACAGGGGTCCTCATCTAGAGACCAGGCATGTCTTCAACTGTACCACAGAGGAAAAGGATGAACCAACTTGTCACTGAGTAGATGGGGAGGAAAAAGAGGTAGAAAACCAATCCACAGAGCACAGGGCCATTGATTTTTTTTTTTTTTTTTGAGTCCATAAAATTATCTCCTTTATGGGTGACTTTCAGTGACCTGAAACTTCAGCAATTTCAGCACAAACAATTCATCCTCCAAGAGGCTCATAAGGTTTGGGACCCTCTTATGACTAAAGGAGCAAATTCCTTAACTATGATTCTTTAGAGTTCAGGCTCTCAAAATATGAGAGGTGGTTTAAAAATAAGATGATGTGCATATGTATAATTTTTTCCTCCACATATTAAACAGAGGCTCCCATTCCAGATAAGCCCATAAATGCTAGTTGCAAACCCAAATTAGGTGTTCAGATACAGCCATGAAGCTTCTGGATACCATTCGCACGTCAGGATAATATGCTATAGGGTGTCTGAAGGCTTTAAGTGGGTGCTGTAATGCAGCCTTGCAGATGGAGGGCAGCCCAGTTCACTAGGGTGTGACAAGAGCTGTCAGGTGGGTCATGGGAAGGCAGGGGAGGGGTTGGGCGGGGAGGTAAGCAGGTACACAACTGAGCTGGAAGGTCCAGAGTGGCTCTCAGCTCTTAGGAATTTTGTCCTGAAGGCTGACACAAAAAGGTGTCCGAGGTATGTTGCTTGGTGTAAGAAAGCACGTTAGTGAAAAGTATATATTTTACGAGAGCAGGATGTCATTTCTGTGGATGAGGTAATGTAGGTGTATACTTCTATTCATTCATAAAAAAAGACGTGGAAGGCTATAGAGTAAAATGTTAATAGTGGTTATCCTTAGATGGATAAATTATGGGTGGGTTTGTTTTTTGGTATTTTCCTATATATTCTGAATTAATTATATTTTGTAATGAATTAATGCCTCCCCTTCCTTCGATCTCAGGTCAATCACTCCCTTGTCAGGGAAGCCTTTGATGACAAATAATTCTTATTTGTGTTCACCTAGAACCAGTTCTCTCTCTTTTTACCATACCACCCACTACAGTTACAGTTTTACTACAGTCTTTTATGTACTGTCTGCCTCCCCCAGGAAACTGTGCTCCATAAAGACAGGGACCATGGTGGATTTTTGTTTTGTTTTGTTTTTTGGACAACTCTGTTCCCAGCATCTAATAATAGTAATGATGATGATGATGATAATGTCTATAATAGCAGCAGCAGCAAATTTGGCAGTGGCAGCTAACACACAACACTTATTAAATCCCAGGTGCTAGTCTAAGGACTTCAGAGTGAGGTAAACATGGCTGACATCCCCACTTTATGGATGGGGAAACCACGACACAGGAAGGCTGTGTGCCCAGCACAACCTCACACGGCCACTAAGTGTTGAAGCAGCATTTGCACCCAGGTCACCGGGCTCCTGGGTCCATGCTCGGAACAACTGCATTGCACTGCCCTTTTCTCCAGCACTTTATCTAGCACCCAGGGGTGCCCGATAAAGGTTTGTTAAGTGAAAGATCAATTGCACATTCCTTTTTAGAATTCCAAAAACATTATCTCCTTTTTTTGGATGAAGGGAAATAAAAAAACCACTCCACTGGGAGTGAACCAGCAGAGTGAAAGAGGTAGTTATGAAAATCCAGAGTTTTCAGGAAAGAAATTTTCTTTTTCAGACAGCAGTGCTTGACTCTGAAAAAAATTGCTCCACACAGGGTTCATTCGTTAAAACAAGTACCAGTGTTTTAATTTCCCTGAACCCAGAGGGGAGTAGGGACTGACAGGGCTCAATGTCATCTTCCCTACA
>NW_006776752.1:268252-300677 GCF_000442215.2 Lipotes vexillifer
CCCTACACATTCTACAGCCGGACTCTGGACTCAACTTCCCATAACTTGATAAAGTCAAGGGTTCTGGTTCCTCATATGTAGCTAATCACAGAGAAAGCCAATCCTTCATTTGAAACCTTCCCAGGCTCACGGTAAGAGAACTCAGCCTTCGAGAACAGGCAGTGTACTACCGCTAAGGTTAAGACATGACAAATGCCTTGTCTGTTGGTGAAGGATTTGGGTAAAACCATGTAGGCATGGGAAATGATCGATTCCTCCCTAAAAAGGCAGGCGGAAGCAGTTATGTTTGCGTGGTCTTAGCAGAACATGACCATCTGTGGAGCTAGAGGGCCCTACATGCATTGTTAGCTAGAGATATTTAACGGGTTAGGACCACGTGTCCTGGCAGACAGACCTGATTTAAGTTTTTCATACGATATGAATTCCCCAGGGTAAAACCCAACATGCTGGCATCATTCCAGGTTAAAGCAGGAGATAAAACTGGAATACTCCAGGCTGCTCTCTTCATTTCAAACCAAGAAAGGAGGCATCTCCTTATAGCTTATTGTTTCAGGATCAGTGTATGTCATGTCAGTGCCACGCTGAATACTGATGAGATGGGGCCTCACTTCATTAAGCATTTGATATGGTTAAACTGCCACCCCATTTCACAGCCTGCAGGAATCACCACACCCTGACAGCATGCCCTGTGAATGGAATGCAAAAATACACTCACTGGCTGCCCGTGAACTTTCCCACCCTCCTGTTCTGACCATTTCAAAATCAAGTGGGAAAAAAAAAATTTTTTTTCCCAACTCCCTAGTGTCTTAGAGTAAGATAAGAACACAGTTTCTACCATTTCTACCGTTCTTTGGCTCATGCCAAAGATATTAAATAACTCCGTGAAGCCAGGTGTGTCCGATTCCTGCCAGAGCTGAGAAATAGATCCAGCTACAAGGCAGCTGTGAAATAGAGCAGCAATGTGTCAGGATTTAATTAGGCCAGCTTTCTGGATGGGGTACACTTTTTTTGGGGGGGGCGTGGACATTTTGGCAAAAAGTTGGGATGGGCTGACTATGGAATAGGTACCTCCTTTTTACAAAAAAAATTTATTTATTTATTTATTTTTGGCTGCGTTGGGTCTTCATTGCTGCACGCGGGTTTTCTCTAGTTGCAGCGAGCGGGGGCTACCCTTGGTTGTGGTGCGCGGGCTTCTCATTGCAGTGGCTTCCCTTGTTGTGGAGCATGGGCTCTAGGCACGCAGGCTTCAGTAGTTGTGGCACAGGGCTCAGTAGTTGTGGCCCACAGGCTGTAGAGTGCAGGCTCAATAGTTGTGGCGCACGGGCTTAGTTGCTCCGTGGCATGTGGGATCTTCCCGGACGAGGGCTTGAACCTGTGTCCCCTGCATTGGCAGGCAGATTCTTAGCCACTGCACCACCAGGGAAGTCCCAAGGTACCTCCTTGATTCAGGTGACGTCTGACTGAGCAGCGGGGGCTTCCTTTACTTGCCCATCCTCAAAACGAGTAGTTATAGACGTAGAAATGTCAGAGTTGTTTGTATGTATGGGGAATTACCAGTGGTGTTTCTCTGTCTCTCCTCTCCTTCCTGCCAAACCCACCGTATCACTGCTGGTCAAGTGTCCTGGGTGACCTGAGGGTAGGACTTAGACTGTATTTTTCCATAAATAAGTGTACCCAGGCACATGTGTGATGTAACATGTGGATGCTTTGCAGCCCTTTAGTCTGGCTTTCAGAAGTATTAGCCGTTTTCTCCCTGTTTTAAAATGTTCAATTTATATTCAGCTGTTCTTTCCGATGTCTGAAACTTAACAGTGAAAAGCTACTTGAATTGGTTCAAAAGGGATTAGACCGTGGGACTTCAGAGGCCAACAATAGCAGATCAGTTGGAACCACATAAGTGGCCAGTCACAGAGGATTAGTTGGATCCAGCACAATACTATAAGCAGTGGTGAGGTGACTGTAATGATGCCATTCGGGGGGGTTTCAGGTGCACGTGAACAGGCTTTCATGCACTCATGTGCCAAGCAAACAACCATTTTAAATATGGTTCTTATAGGAAATTGCAAAGTCTTCCCTGTTGGTTCAATATCTTACCATTCCTACCACCATGTGTCCTAAGTACTGTTGTTGCTAATGATGGTGGTGATAATGACGATGGTGATGATGACAGCAGTCGTGGCTAACATTTACTCAGGGCTTTCTATACTATATGCCACCATCTTTATGAAATGTTTATGGATTCTCTGTCTTTTTTGTTCTTTATCATAATCCTATAACGTAAGTATGGTTATCATTCCCACTTTACAGATGGTAAGTCTGAGGCACAGAGAGGTTTAGAAACTTGCCCAAGGTTGCTAGTAAGTGATGAAAACCCAGGGTGTGGTCTGACTCTAGAGCCCATTCTCCACCATTGTAGTCTACTGCCTTCTCTGCCCATTTGTCAAATTTGAGTAGGCAGGGACCGTGTCTGTCTTGGTTATTGTTATATCGTTGTAAATAAAATAGTGCTTGGCACACAGCAGGTCTCAGTAAGTACAGTATTTGTCAAGTAAATGAATAAATGAATAAATGAGTCAAGAATGACAGAACTTCAGAGAACTGGGGTCCTTGAATATTGGTCATAATTTCAGACAGGAGAAAGCTTCCTTCTTGTGTGTCCTCAGGGCTGACAGGAACGGTGAGTCTTGAGATAGCTGAATTTGTTCTGGGTTTCTGGCAAAGCTTGTGCATCGCAGTGAGGGAAACATGAGACCACAGAGAACAGGACTGTACCCAATCACCAGGACTCCCAGCGCCTGGCAGAGAACCACACACCCAGCAGTGACTTTCCAACAGGAATCTCCATGTATGAAGTCTGGGGTGGGCTCCTGGAGGGCATGGTGGTCTTTAAGCAGCTGACAATGTCCCTGAATTTCTCTCCTTCCAGACACACAGTGGGATTAGACTTCCCTGTCCCCTTAGAAGTTAGACTTGGCCTTGCAACTTGCTTTGGTCAGTGGTATGCGAGCAACTTAGCTCCCTGGGGATCTAAAATGAGAAGAGTCTGCCCTACTGATCCACAGTGAACATGCAGGGGGAACAAGAAAGAAACCTCCATTGTTTTAAACTGCTGAAACTTGAGCTTATATGTTACCATGGCATGAGATAGCATATACTGACTGATACAGAGGGGTAAGTTACACGACAAAATATCCAGGCCCTGGACCTAAGGAGCTGATGCTGTAGTGAAGCAACAAAACACGCACATAGGAAACAACGGAGGGAAGAGAACTGATATGGAATCAACTAAATGCCAGATGTGATACTAAGGGATTTATGCAGTTATTTCATAATGGTCTCATGCATTATTTTATCTCTCAATGTTCTCATTTGTAAGCTGGGAATAATGACACTGTTCCCAGTTTACAAATTCCCATTTTACAAGTGAGACCCTAAGATATAAAATTATATTCCCGAGGTCTCTCAGCTAGTAAGCGGCAAAGCTAAGATTTGAATCCAAATCTGTCAAGACTCCAAAACCTCATGCTCTTTTTCACCAATGGACTCAGCGGTTTTCCTGGCCAGGGAAATTTACCCGAAATTGCAAGAGACAGTGCTGGCTTCAGCCAGAAGTGCTGTGGGACAAGGTATAACGAAGTGATTAGAGAAGACTTTCTGATGGAAGTGAGTTTCAGAATGGCCATCATCAAAAAATCTAGAAACAATAAATGCTGGAGAGGGTGTGGAGAAAAGGGAACCCTCTTACACTGTTGGTGGGAATGTAAATTGATACAGCCACTGCGGAGGACAGTATGGAGGTTCCTTAAAAAACTACAAATAGAACTATACCATACGACCCAGCAATCCCACTACTGGGCATATACCCTGAGAAAACCATAATTCAAAAAGAGTCATGTATCAAGTCAACTCTTCAAATAAGTGATGCTCTTATGAGAGAAGCCGGGGAGGGCACGTGACAGTGTGCAGCCCACAGAAGCAGAAGACACGAGAGTGGATGAGGAAGATGGTGTGGCCACTTGGACAGAAAAGATGCAAAGTGGGAGAACGGTGAAAGAGGCAGCTGTGTGAAGCTTTTAATAACAGGTTGGGTGTTTCGATTTGATAATCACAGTGGGCTCTTCGGCAGGGGTGGGAAGGGATAAAAGCAGTGTTTCTGAAAAATGGTTCTGGCAACTGTTTGGAGGATGAGCTACAGCAGAGAGAGGGAGAGAGACTCAGAGTAGTCAGATAAGCAATTCTGTGGCCAGGCAAGAGGAAGGTATTCAAGGAAGTCTTGAATGAGGACAGAGGCTGTGGAAATGGACAGGAAGGGAAGTAATAATTACCTTCATGAACTGAACTCTCACTAGTTGCCATGTTTCGGGCTAAGCAATCTGTACACATTGGCTCACAGAATGTTCACAGCAATCTCAGGAGATGTGGTATTATCCCATTTTGCAAATGGGAAAGTGAGGCTCTGAGAGATTCAGTGACTTTCCTGAAATGACAAAGGCACTCTAATATTGAGTCAATAGCTACTATGTGATAGGTCCTGCTCTAAGGACATATTTTATGTATTATTTCATTCTACACCAGAGGTACTACAGTTATCCCTATTTTACATAAGAGGAAACAGAGGCTCTGGGAAGTGAAGTAACTTATTCTGAGTCACACCCAACTGATAAGAAGCAAGGTTTGAACCCTCTTTGGGTTGGCTCCAAAACTCATGGCCTTTGTGGCCAAGGCTGGCTGGGCTACGTGCCTGGTAGCACGGTGCAGAATCCCATCTCAGAAAAGTAGCCTCTGCTATTCACCCCGAGCGGGGCTGGGAAGATGAATGAAGTAACATTCTGCATTTGGAGCTTGTAAAGCAAGGTGCCACAGTCAATGTACCTAATCCAGGATGCTTAGGAGGGTGGGAGAAAAGGGAATAAATCCTCATCCTGCTTCCCAGATATGTGCCATGTGGTTTTGCTGTGAAAACCGGGGCAGAATTACAACTTACTCCACAAAGGGACCTTGTGATGCTTTGTGTGTGCTCCAAACCCACTTAGAGGGCACCTCGACTGCCCCTTCTGGTTTGTGGTAGACCAAAATGCTCAGAATTGGATTTTTCAATAAACCACTCATCCTGCAGTTATCCTGCAGAGAAAAAAAGTCAGGCCACGGGTTCCTGAAAGGTCACCACTGCATCCGTGCTTGCATCATTAAGATGGACCCCAGATTGGGGGACAAGTCAGGGTACAGAGGTGTTCTTCATGCCTAGGCCATCTGCAGCAAGGCTGGAGGTACCTGGAAGAGCTTTTCCTCTGACAGTTCACTTTGAAAGTGCAAGCGCTGCTCCAGACCAATTGTTCCTTCCAGTGCATTCTTTAAATTCCATTTTCATTTTTTGTCAAAGGAACATGTGCACACAATTTAGAGTCAGTTAGCTGCATAAGGCTTGATAAAAGAAACAGTATTCTTTGACCCTCCTCTCCCAGAAGCAATCATGTTCTGCTATTTTGGTTGGGTCTTTTCGCAGTTTACTTCCATATCTCTAAATAACACGCGTTCAGTACTACTTTGGGGGTTTTTTTAGGTTTTTTTTTTTTTTTATTCTTGGCTGCACTGGGTCTTTGTTGCTGCACGCGGGCTTTCTCTAGTTGCGGTGAGCGGGGGCTACTCTTTGTTACGGTGTGTGGGCTTCTCACTGCAGTGGCTTCTCGTGTTGCAGAGCACAGGCTCTAGGTGTGTGGGCTTCAGTAGTTGTGGCACGTGGGCTCAGTAGTTGTGGCTCACGGACTCTAGAGCACAGGCTCAGTAGTTGTGGCGCACGGGCTTAGTTGCCCCGCGGCATGTGGGATCTTCCCGGACCAGGGCTCGAACCCGTGTCCCGTGCATCGGCAGGTGGATTCTTAACCACTGCGCCACCAGGGAAGCCCCTAGTATTATTTCTTGATTTTTCGGCTTTAGGAGCTGGCTATTGACTTCTGACTCTGGAAGATGAGAATTTAGCTCTAGGATACCTCCGTCTCCACTGCCACCACATGCAGACCCACTTTCAAGCCCCCTCGGTAGACAGTAACTTTAGATAATCGGTGTTTTTGCTATCTTGACCATGAAAATGTTACCAGTTGATGCGTCAACACAGTATATCATTCGTTAAAAACACTTTTCTTCCTGGAAAAACTTTTGGTTTTCCTTAGAGCCCCTACTTTGTTTTAAGGGTCTATATATTTCTCACTAATCTAAACACAAAGTCTTCCCAGCTTTGTTAATCTCCTCCCGATAAATTCAAATCCATTTACTATTCTATCAGTTTCTAGAGGGTCCCTTTCACTCTCACTTCTGCTAGTTTCCCATAACCTGTGTCTTCTTTTTCCTTGGTTTACTCCCTTCATTTTGGAAACATATTCATTGGCAGTTTCCTGAAAGAGCTGTTTGGAAATCACTTTTTTTCTCACTTCTGAAAATGCCTTTATGGTCCAGAATTTGAAATTACTCACTTCCGAACTGTTGACTCACGTCCAATGTTAATATGACGTCCAATGCCATTTCGACTCTGGAACTGTTGTATAAAACCTGTTTTTATTTACATATTTAGTTTTTTAATGCCCTCTCTGGAAGTTGGTAGGATCTTCTTTTTGTGTCAGTGTTCTGAAATTTCACGTCGATGGGCTTGGTGAAGTTTACTTTCATTCATGGATCTGAGCATTAGGTGGACCCTTTCTTACCTGAGAACTGTCCTGGGGTTCAGGGGGAATTTCCTTCACTTCTCTTTTCTCTTTAGAATTCCTATTATTTGGGTGTTAATCTAACCATGTCCTCGAATTTCCCATCTTTTCGATCTTATTTTGCATTTCTCTGTGTTTTTGTACTTTCTAGGATACATCCTTAAATTTACGTCCCAGCTTTGTCATGTTCAATTTGCGAGTTCTTTCCTGTTTGCTTCTTTAAAAGGGGCGGGGGGGGGGGCGGTTCATTTCAAAAATGCAGTATTTTCAGTAATCTTTTTATTTTTTTTACGTTTTCTTCTCATTGTATAGGCTGTTTCTTCTAAGGAGATTTTCACTTTTCTCTCTCTGTCTCTCTCTCTCCCCCCATTCACCTGTGTGTGTGTACGTGTGTGAGTGTTCTTCATATTCAAGGCTTTCCCCAAGTGTCTGGTGATTCTCGGCTGACCACTCCTTTTTAAGCATGGGGCACTGAAAAGCTCTTGGCTGTGGTTTGCTGACTGCAGCCTTCACCATGAGATGACTCATTTGGCCCATCTCACTGGGGATCTCCAATTCCTTAAACTGGTGAGATTCCTACACAAAAGACTCTTCTAAACTCTGACTAGAAGGTTCCCGAGCCTGGCTGACTGTGCTCTGGGAAACGACTTGAGGTTTCAACGTTCATTATGTCAACTTGCACTAAATCCGTTTTCAGAAAATACCTCCACCCTCAACTGTACTTGATGCCTGGCATTCCTTAGATCCTCTGGGGCAGTCGTGCGGCTAAGTCAGGTAGGGAGCAGATCTGGGAGCCTGACAGCTTCCTAACGAAACGCCAACCAATCTTCCTGTTTCGAGCCCCACCGTCACCTCTGCTTCCAGAGTTATCTCACGCTGCCAATCCCCAGGCCTGCTGGAAGCAAATCTGGTTGCTTTTTGGTTCTCCTGAGTGCCAGCTGAGGATTCCATTTTCTGAGCTCACTAAGTCAGTTACTGCCCACCCATTTGTTCCCTAGCTTCCCTATCTTTGTTGCCGATTTTTCTTCTCTCCTTTATCCTTGAGGGTTTACCCTTTAAAATGTCATTTGAGCAGATGTGCAGGAGGAAGCAGAGGTAAATGTGTGTGCCCAAGTTGCCATTTTAAACTAGAAGTCTTGAAGATAGTCACACTGTTTACTCCCCTGAACAAAAACTATCTAGGCCACCTGGATTTACAGGTAAGTGATGCTAATGGGATCCCGGTTGTCTGTGCTGGGTGTGTCTTCCTGGGGTGCATTTTCAGTGAAGAAAGAACACTGGGCCGGGGGTTGGAGAAAAGGGATTCATCACAGCTCAGATGCCTACTCATTGTTATCCTTGGTCTCATCTGCAGTCTCAAGATAATAACCACCAACCAGACACACTTTCAGAGTTCTAAATGGGATCAAATAGGATAATGACGCGTGAAAGCACTTCAAAAAGCATAAAGTACTACAGAAACACAGGCTTTGCTATTACTTAAAACCTCACTTTCATCTCCTGAAATTCAACCTAACATTCTCTTGGCCTGTCTTCAGGGGAGAGAGGTTTGTCTCTAATAATCTTATAAATCACCCTTTTGCTGTTCAAAAGAATATCTTTTAGGCGCACAGACGTACGACATGGTACAGTGTTTCTCACTCTACAAACACTGTCCAATCAGTTGCCAAAGACACCTGGGCTCCACATCCCCCCCCAAACAAACATCCAAGGTTGTGCTACCTAAAAGAGAGGAGTGAAATGGGACTCTTTCTGGGGGTCTGTTCCACAGTGGGCCTGTCTTCAGCTGAGCTATATATACATCCATCTTGACTAAGGTCAGAAATACAGGAAAAAGAGTGGTTAAATATAGCCAAACAATAGATATATTATAGCCATTGAAAAAGAGTGAGGTGGTAGCTTTGTATGTGGTGCCATGAACAGATACCCACTATTAAGTAATAAAAACAAGATGCAGAACCATGAGAACGATTCCATCCCTATAATAAAACATCCCTATAATAAACCGTATATATACGCATATATATGTATGTATGTAGCTACATATCTATTTAATTATAGCTACATACCATATATACATAGAAAAGATCTGGTTGCATTCTCACCAAACCACTCGTGGTGGTCACTTCTGGGGAATGGGATTGGGGATGCAGATGGACTTCCACTTTTTACTTCATACACTCTCAACGGTTTAATTCTTTTCATAACATGCATATATTATCTCTAATCATTAAAAGAAAAGATTAAACATAAGAGAGTAAAAAAGAAAACGGAAGAACAGTAAAGGTAGTAAGAAGTCAGGGGAAGACCAGAAGAGGCTAAGAAAGAGGCTAGGGTTGGCAGGAGTTGGGGCAGGTCGCCTGCTTCTGCTAGAGACACACAACAGGTGTCCCTCCTCCCAGCTGGGAATCACAAAAGGATCCCCTTCAGGCCATGACAACCACCTGCCCATCTGTGCAAGCTCCACTACCAACTTAAGGGGAAGGAAAACTCATTTTTTAAAAACCGTGTCATTACCAGTGAAACGCACATAAGTTGAGTGTGCAGTTCAGTGACTTTAAAAAAATGCATATACCCAGGTAACCCACAAGGGGAATTTATTTTTAACACAATCTCCTAGCTCTATGCAGATGCGTGGACCTGCAGGGGATGGGCTCACTCACCCCTGGTCAAATGCAGGAATGGATCACTGTCCCAACCCTAAGAGCTTGTGATGGGTCAGGGGTTGCTGCTGGGTGTGGGATTCATACCCCATCCACCTCACTAATGCCCAACCAGCACCTTCCTGGTGGTGCTATGGAGTTTTCTCTCTGAGTTCCCCAGACATTTTCTGATTCTGTAGACTCCTAATATGGGTGTCTCCTGGCTCAGGAACTCACATGTCTCTTGGCAATGAACATGATAACCCTAGACCACACATGCAATCAGTCTGGCAAGGATGTACTGAGCTGAAAAGATCCTTGGAGGTAGACCAGCTCTCTCAAATAAGCCAGCTACCACTGGCAATTTCCCCTTTCAAAATGGAAGCTCTTAGCTCCTGTGACTCATTGGAACAGGGGACTGTTTTACAGGCGTTGACAGTACCTGCATATAATCGCTCTGGGCTAGCATAATAATCACAATAGCTCACATCTATTGAGTGCTTGCTATAGCCAAGCATTATATTCTAAGCAATTTACATGATTTATCTTTACAACAACACCATGAGATAGGTCTGATCATTATCGCCACTTTGTAGATGACAAACTCAGGCAGAGATATGAGTGACTTGCCCAAGGTCACAGAATCAGTGAGTGATAGTGTCAAGACTGGAACCCTGCAGGGCTATGCTTCCTCTAATTGGGAAGGACGGCAGAACCAGGGTTGAAAGTGTCACTCCCTGACTTCTTGGTTAGAGCTTTCTCTGCCAGACTCTGTGGCCTCTGTCTAAGCCATAAAACTGTCAAGTCCATTGTTCTTCTAAAAACGTAAATATACAGTCACCTCCAGGTATTGCTAGGGCCACAAAGGGTCTCTTAGCTCTGTCTAGACACAAAACTAACAGAGCATAATGCAGAACAGTGTTTTATAGCCGGAGGTTTTTTTTTGTATCTTGTTGTTCCTTCTTGGAGGAGGTGGCTGATAAATCAGTCTTCACGGGTGCAGTGGAATGTGTGTCTTCGACTTGCAGGAGCAGAGTGAAGGGCAAGCAGTAATGTGGCAAAGAGAGGCATCATTCAGAATTCGTGGCAACTGCACCTCAAGAGGCCAATTCATCCATTTTCAGGGATAATGAAAACGAGAGTGGCAGAGCCCAGGTACTGACTGTCCACCCAATTTTCAATGATGGAAACTGGAGTACTCGCTCCAGTTCACATCTATCAGTCTCTGCGGTGAACACAAGCCATCTTGTGCCACTGCAGGAGTCACCCTGCGTGTTCCCTCTAGGGGCACACGGTGATCGGACAGGGATGATTAGCCCAAGTTCATCTCAGCAGCTGTGCTCCCTACTCCCTGAATTCCTAGAGACTAAAGATTCTCAACCTGATGGCATCCCATTGACCTCCTTCTAAAAGCATGGTTTGATTGTTTTATTGCATTAAAGGAACTGTTGTGTTTGGGCCTTGGGCCATCTCATTTGAGATATCTGGAGATACCCTAGGGAGAATAAAAGTGAAAGTTTTGGGCAAAGGCAAGTGAAGCAAGAAGTAGAGCTTTTTATTCTATCACTGCTAGTGTGAACTAAAGTGGACAGAAGCATGATTCTTAAACTCTAGCCTAGAGACTGCCAGTTCTGGGAATATGGTGGGCTGTCTCCTCCAACCAACTTTCCCACTGGAAAAAAGTAACTTACAAGGCTGGAATAAAATATTTTTTTTAAAAAAAAAATCTTAATATCATTGAAGACATGATAAAGAGTAAAAGGTAAGCATCTGGAAAACTAAAATAACTTTTTTTCCCAAGAGCAATGGTGATCTGGAACAACTTGGGTTGTTGCCAACAACTGAAGTTAGGATTTGGGGCTCCTCTTAGGGTAAGAATGAACCAGAGGTAAACCTCCTCCCCTTTGCTGAGGGGACTTCAGGGAAGGTTGTCTTTGCAACAGGTGCAACAAGGGAGATGAGGAGGAATTTGTCGCCGTGGGTGGCCCTCTCATGGATTGTGCACCTTGAGTTTGCATTACACAGATGGTCTAGGGAACTTCATAAACTTGGTTTGGAATGTTATTGAACTGTATTCCTCCCAGGCACCTAGCAGAAGCCAAGCTAAATCTCTCTGAAGAAAGGCATCTCATACCCCTTAATGAATCCCCACAAATAATTTTTCAGACACAGTGAGCAGTATGCAGCCCCAAATACCAAGTACTTGAAGAACCAAGGCACCATGAATAGACCAGTAGAAACACTTGGACATCAGAAACAGACACAAAGACTTCAGATATTAAAATTATCAGACCAGATCATAAAGGTGCTTACTATGTTTAAAGCCATAAAAGCTTGAATATATCCATCTGCAGGGAATAGTAAGCTATTAAAAAATGACCAGATACATTTGAACAAAGAACCAATAGAACATCTAGAAGTAAAGCACACTGTAACTAAAATGTAAAACTCAATGGACCACTTTAACAGTACACAGGTGAAAAGATAATACACGAACTGAGAAATGGCTCAGGAGGAACCATTCAGAACACAGCAGAGACATACAAAAAGATGGAAAATACGGACAGGAGGCTAACAGACTTAGAGTGAGGTGGGGTCGAAAGGAAATTCAAATTATGGTGCAGTAGCATCACCTCTGGAGCTTGTTAAAACATAGAAGCTGGGGCCCTCTCCCATTATTTTGATTCTTCAACACTAGGCTGGGTCCCAGGAATATACAGTACTAGGTGTGGAGGCCACACCCATACTTTAAGAAGTGTTGGAACGATGACTTCCAGATGGCAGACTTCCGAAGTTATTTTTTTTCCTTTTTTCCAAACTAAATTAAGTTTTTCATCGCTCATTGAACTGTACCCTTCCCACTCAGAACAGTTGGGCAAAATACGTAATGTTCCTCTGTGGATTATGGTAAATGTGCTTTATTTTAATTCAATTGGGGTTTAGACAGGAAAATCAAAACGTGTTTCGAAATCCAGTAATTCTCTATTTCCAAAGCAAATGACATTTAAAATTGTTTACAAATTTAGTGTGTGTGGATTTATCATCTTTGCTTTCATTGGGGTTTAGTAAAAGTACATGTTGCTTGTCTTTTACTCGCTCCAGCCTGTGAAAAGCATCTCTCAAAAGTTAGCTAACCACCACTGTGTGTCTGTGGCTGGCTCACTTAACTTCTCTGTGTCTCACCTTCCCCACCTGTAACATGGGCATCCCACCATCTATATCCCCAGCAACATGCACGAAACGATCAGCACAGGGCCTGGCACACGGTTAGTGCTCGAACACTGGAAGCCATTATTAATAAATGATATATCCATTTCTTGAACTGTAGCCCTAACCTTTCAGACTCCTTCTTGTTTTCTCTCCAAATTTCTTGTGCTTCTCCAAAGACAGCCACTTCTTGGCACCACTGTCTTAGCCTGGCTCTTTTGCCTAATTGCTTAATATCAGGCTCCGCATATGTCTAACAAACATATGTCTAACGAATATTAAATGTCTAACACATATTAAAAGCTGGCATTATTAAACTGAGACACATGGGCCCTGGTAATTCCTGGCATGCTTTCCCAAAGATGCAGAAAATGCCAGATGAAAGCCTCATGGCTTGTCCTCATGTTCTTGCCTTCAGAATGGTGTCCTGCACAGTCAGGGGTCTGCAAGAGCCTCGACAGGGCACTGAAGGGGACTGGCAACTTTCCACTGGGAGCAAGGCTCGCAGGAGTGCAAATGCACTGATAAACAGCAGACCTCGCCAAGCCGGGAACCCACTCCTTGTCTTCTTAACAGAGGGCAGGCTGTGGTGGACGTGAATAGGGGAGCAAAAATAATGTTGAGATGATGCCAACATTTTGAACCTGGGCCACCAAATTCTGAGGTCACTCAAGGCCATTACCCTGCTTCCTACATTTCCCCACTTACTTCCTTTTGTCTCTTTCAACATTTTCTTCCATCTTCCAGCTCTGAAACCCACAAACTTGCACACCTCTTCGTGATCAGCGTGATATAGTTTCAAACCTCATCTATTCTCTCTGGAAAGGACTGGGCACAAGCAACAACTTCATACGCAGGACATAATTCCATCGCAGGGACCATTTCCAAGCCAGAGGCATGGGGAGCCACCTCCTGTTTAAAGCTGGTCAATTTCTCTTCCTCACGGTGACGGTGACGATTTGTTCCCAGCTATTTCCATGGGTCCTGTCTAGATAACCTGCTCCTTTCTGTGACCTGCAGGCTCAGATCAAAGTCTCAGGGCCGAAGGCAGGGAAGGCAAGATAAGATGTTAACTAACAGCTAAGGTCAGTCAGTCTGACTTTTAATTTCTAATGTTTTGGGTCAACTGTGAACTAAGAATGTGTGTGTGTTTGTATGAGACAGAGAGAGGGAGGGAGGGAGGGAGGGAAGGAGGGGGAGACGAAGGCAGGCAAAACCGACTCCCATCCCGGCCCCCCCACCTCCCCACCCCCGCCTTCTTATTAACAATTTAAAGACACTTTTCAAAGTGTTATCCAACCATTAATAACTGAGCAACTTTTCAAAACAATGTTGGGGCTGCCTTCTCAGGAGAGAAGGAAAGCTGTAATTGGAAAAATAGAGCAGTCTGTTGAAACAGGCCACATTTAATTAGCCCATTTTAATTCAATTTAGGTACAGTCAACACAAAACAGCTCACATCCAACCCCATAGCAGGAGATGCTAGAGAAGTTTCAGAAGGGTCCTTCACAAAAGCCTGGACCACTTGCTCCCAGGACGATGATTAAGAGCTGAGGCTTTTGGGTCTGAAGACCTACCATGAACTCCTGCCCTCACCAGCCTCCTGGTCTTAGGAAAGTTACTCTACCTGATTCCATTTCCTCATCCGTAATATTCAGGCAATAAATAAATAAGAGGGTTATTGTGAGGTGATGCTTATCAAGCACTTAATTAGCCTATAGGGCCTGCTATGAAGAACATGTAGAAAAATGTTATCTGCAAAACAACAACAGCGTGGCTTCCCTGGTGGCGCAGTGGTTGAGAGTCCGCCTGCCGATGCAGGGGACGTGGGTTCGTGCCCCGGTCTGGGAAGATGCCACTTGCCGCAGAGCGGCTGGGCCCGTGAGCCATGGCCGCTGAGCCTGCGCGTCCGGAGCCTGTGCTCCGCAACGGGAGAGGCCACAACAGTGAGAGGCCCGCGTACCGCAAAAACAAACAGAAAAACAAAAAAAACAAAAAACTAACAACAGCAAAAACAGAACAATAATTATCCCAGGGGAGCAGGGGTATTGAGGAAAACTTATTTTTCCACTTGAGTCCAATATTCTTAAAAAGTTAATGTTGGGTCATAGGTGGGGTTGTTTCCAATCTGTCCCAGAGATCAGCTACGTGAGGCCGCGCTTAACCTCAAGAGGTGGCATGTCTCCAGCTGAGTTCCTGATCGTTCCTCTTGCAATGCGACCCCCATTTCTTTCTTCTCTTTTTTGCGGTACACGGGCTTCTCACTGCTGTGGCCTCTCCCGTTGCGGAGCACAGGCTCCGGACGCGCAGGCTCAGTGGCCATGGCTCACGGGCCCAGCTGCTCTGCGGCATGTGGCATCTTCCCGGACCGGGGCACGAACCCGTGTCCCCTGCATCGGCAGGCGGACTCTCAACCACTGTGCCACCAGGGAAGCCCTACGACCCCCATTTCTGTTCTCGGTGCCTCTATCCTTCCATTTCCTCAGGCCAGCGCCTTGGCATCATCCTTGACTTTTTTCTCACGTTCCACATCAAATCCATAAACAATTCCAATGGACTCCACTTTCAGGACATAGCCCCTTCCCATCCAGCTGCTTCTCACCACCTCCACTGTTACCACCTGGTACCAGCTGCCATCATGTCGTCTGGATTACTGCAGTAGCTTCCGCCCTGCTGCTTCTCTATGTGCACCACTGCCCCCTACAGTCTATTTTCAACACAGCAGCCAAGGAGAGAATGCTGAAAACATAAGTCAGATCATATCACTCCCCTACTCAAAACCCTCCACTGGCTTCATCTCACCTGGAGTAGAAGTCAAAGTCCTTTCTATGCCTCACAAGTCTTCACTATCTGGTTCCAGCCTCCTCTCCCTCCGCCGCCCCTCACAGGGCTCCCTGCATGGCCTCCTACCTA
Organism: Lipotes vexillifer; assembly: GCF_000442215.2. NCBI lineage: Eukaryota > Metazoa > Chordata > Mammalia > Artiodactyla > Lipotidae > Lipotes > Lipotes vexillifer. Next base: position 283,710 of record NW_006776752.1, read on the forward strand.
TTTATCATGTTTCTAGTCTGTTTAGAATATAAACCCCTTGAGGACGGGGATTTCTGCTCAATGTGTTCACTGCTGTATGTTCAGGGTCTGTACATGTTGAAGAAATGACACCAACAGAAAGATATTCTAGGAAAAGTAGCATTGAAGTTGTGTCCTTGGCAACTCAGGTCCACTGGGCCACAAGCAGCAGAAAGGGGTGAAAAGATAGACAAATCCCGGGGGGAGAACAGCTGCTGGCTTATGATGGAAGGGACCTCCAAATAATGCCGCAGATGAGGACACTGAGAGTGAACCGAGGCTGGTATGAACGACCTGCCTCTGGGATGCAGGATCGGATGTGACGGAAACCGACATTCTCAGTGTCTTCTCTGATCTAAGCATTGGGCCGACCATTTTACACCTGTTGTCTTATTTAAACCGCACCCCACCTCCCAGTAGCCTAAAGAAGCAAGTATTATGATAGCCCACTTTACAGTTAGGGAGGCTTACCAGGTCTGCACAGCTAGGAAACTGCAGAACTGGATTCAAACTCACTTCCATATCATCCATTGCACCAGCAGCCCCCAAGAGGTCTTTCAGCAGCAACAAACTTCTGAGATACCTACTAAAATGACAAACTCTACCCTTTGATTCAGAATCTGCAGAGATGCAGCCCAAGAATCTGTGCTGAGTGAATGCCCTGGGATTCCCTTCTCAGCCAGGGCACACTGCCTCCCTGCCTCAGCATTATTCAAGTCACAGAAAGAATTAAGCTACAAACAGACAGAACTTGCCCTGCTGAGTGTTCAGCCCAGTTCACATTTAAGGATGGCTTATGATAGCTAAGGCAGATGGTTCATACTTCAGGTGACATGGCACTCTTTTACTTCTCTTGATCTCAGGAAGCTTATAATCAAATAGGTGGAAAAATAAAAGGAAACAAATGTCAGGAATATAAGTGCTCCAATATACGTGTTGGAAAAGCAGTATGAATTAAATGCTATGGATGTTCAAAGGCAGGACGATGGTCTCCGGCTTAGAAGTGAGAAGCGTGCATGATTCATCAGGTAGATGGGACGTGAGATGGGTCTTGAAGGGTGGAAGCAATTTTAGCAAGTGGAGATGGAGACAGAATATTCCATGTGAAGAAAAGAACCACTGGCCAGTGGAAGATGGGGAATGGCAAGATCCGTCTGGGGAATGATAAACAATCCAGTTTTGCTGGGGCACAGGGTTAAGTGTGAAAGAGTCCATTAGAGTTGAAGCTCTGAATGCTGGGGTGAGGAGATTACTCTTGATCTAAAAGGCAAAGTGGTGGTGAGGGTGGAGGGTGGTCTTCGGAAGGCATTTGAATGGGAGAGTTAATACTGGAGGTAAGACTGCGGATAACAAATCTGACACTGACTGCAGGATGGATGGGCCTGATGGAGAGTGAGGAGGTGGGAAGACCAGTTGGCATGTGAACCACGGAAGGCAAAGAAAGGCAACCGTTTATAGAGGGAGAGGATCCTCAACAGTGGAGAGGGAGGGGCGGAGCAAAGTGAGACCCTGAGGTGGAAAAGCAGTTGAAGGAACTCACACAGGGTGGCCTTCATCTTCTCTGTAAAGTGAGAAGCACGAGCTTCGGCAAGATGGCGCTGGAGGTTGAGAATGAGGATGATTTAACACTGTGGTAGTAGATGGACCACCAACCCATAGAAGATCAATAAGAAGGATCTGCTTCACCCCAATACTAGTACTAGTACTAGTAAGGGTCTAGCCGATGCTGGGTAACAAGAGCTTTCACTAACCCAAGCCAGTACTTAGAAGACCCTTCCTGAGTAGTCAAAAAGCACAGTAGGTCATACCATGGGAACAGAATTACTCATGATGTGCCAGTCTTTATAGCTACCCTACCACCTAAATATCCACACTCATTCAAAAGCATCATTTTCAAGCTCAAAGAATGATGTGGCTTGTGTTCTGTCTGAATTCAGTCTGCCTTGAGGCAGTCCAAAGGGACATCTTAATTTGCTGAATTAAATAGTCGAGAAATCACAGTGTCTAGGAGTTTGGTTTCTCCTTGCTATCTACCACTGTTATGAGGAACTCAACTTTTTCAGGGTAATTTTGTTTCCTCACCACTGATTTTGGTTGATACCTCCTGGCTAAAGTCAAATTCACCGGTTTCAGATTTCAGCTCTAACACATACACATGCACACACACACAACTGTTGCTAAAAAGTGAAATGAGTGATATTTACAGCTTTGTATTCCTTGTGGAGGCTACCCTGTTGATCACAACTGACATTTACTTAAACATTCCCTAGCAGAAAAATACCTCCCGATTCTATCTCCTTCTAAAATGCCAACAAATGTGCCTGAGACAGGGGGGGAAAAGCACCCAGAATAATATCATCTCTCCACTCCCTACAACCATGTTGCTTTGTTAATATTATAATTTAATGATTTCTTTGGTTCTTGACATCTCACATTGTTAGTCTAACCCTCACCCAGTATCGATTCCCCTCCTATTAAAAGTAAGCATCGGCGAGCCTGCTTAAGCTTATTGCTATGCTGGGAGTTTATATCATGTAATATTAAATCTGGACAGCATTTAGGCTAAAACAATTTTAACTTTATGACCTTGTTAGTTTTTAAAACGAGTGTTAGTGAAATATGCATTACTTATGGCAAACAGCAATCCCAGTGGGGGGACATTTTAATTAGTATAATTTGTTCAAAGAAAAGCAAACTTAATTCCTCTTCATCTGTCACCCAGCTGGCCTGCAACCTGAGGCAGAAGGAGAAGAGAGTAGAAGGAAAGACAGACGAGCATTTCCAGGCCAGCTTGCGAGTCGGGGCAAGAAGAGTCCTGACCAATTCATTCCCAGCCACAGTAGCTCCGAACCTCTCTTCGTGATGAAACGCTTTAGTTCCTGCCCTTTCCAGGCTCTGTGTCCATCTTTCAAGGTAGCAGATTACCAGAAAAGTCAAGCATTTGTGATGATGTTCTTAGGCTTGTCATTGGCCTGTTACTTAGGATGCTGTACTCGTTTCCTAGGGCTGCCAGAACAAATGACCGCAAGCAGGGTGGCTTAAAGAGCAGACATTAAAGCTCTAGGAAAGAATCCTTCCTTGACTCTTCTTAGCTTCTGGTGATTGCTGGCAATCTTTGGCATGCTTTGGGCTGTAGATGTATCACTCCAGTCTCTGCCTCTGTCTTCACATGGTCCTGTACGTCTGTGTCCAAACTGCCTTCTTATAGGGACACCAGTCATATTGGATTTGGGGCCCACCATAATCTAATATGACCTCACTGTGATGGTCAGTTTTATGCGTCAGCTTGGCTAGGCTAGGCACATAGCTTTGAGCCAAACTCTAATCTAGATGTTGCTGTGAAGGTATCTCTTTAGATGTAATTAACATTTAAATCAGAAGACGTTGAGTAAAGCAGATTACTCTTCATAATGTGGGTGGGCCTCACTTAATCAGTTGAAGGCCTTAAGAGAAGAGACTGACGTTCAACGAGGAAGAAGGAATTCTGCTTCCAGATGGCTTCAGACTCAATACTGCAATATCAGCTCTTCCCTGGGTCTCCAGCCTGTGGGCCTGCCCTGCAGATGTGGCCTTGCCAGTGCTCACAAACAAGTGAACTTATTCCTTAAAGTCAATTAATCAATCTCTTTCTTTCTCTCTCAAAATATAGATAGATAGATAGATAGGTAAATATTGGTTCTGTGTCTCTGGAGAACCCTGACTAATACACTCATCTTAACTTGACTGCATCTGCAAAGTCTCTATTTCCAGAGAAGGTCACATCTGTGAGTCCTGGGTGGACATGAATTTCAGGGAAACATTTCAACCCAGTAAAGATATGTAGACTAGGGCCTCACTATTCAAGCGTAGAGCTTGGATCAGTGACAATGGTATCTCCCAGGAGCTTGGTAGAAATGCAGTCTCTCCTACCCAATCCCCATTCACTTGACCTAGTGATTCAGAATCTTTACCTCAACAGTTCTCCAGAGGATTCGTATGCACATTACAGTTTGAGAAGCTCTGGGCTAGAAGATTGTGTTTCCAGCCATTACGGTATTTATAATAAAAGGCTTGGAGTCTAGACATTGTAAAAGTCAGACAACCTTAAAGTAAAGGGTCAGGGGAGAGGAACTATAGCAGGGAATCTTGAAACAGGTCATGTCTCATTAAGATGCACCTTACCAATAGCTGAGACTAGATAAAATATTTGTCAAACAAGTAGACAAAAGAATAAATGAATAAAGTGGGCTCTTTAAGATAGAGAGGTTTTCTAATAAACCAGCTTCTATTTACAAGGAAAGCCCTTAGGCAAAAGGGAGAAAAATTTCATTACCACCATGCGGAGCCCAGATCACCTTTCCCCTTTCTTGTGTCATCGAGAGGCCTGCTATGGCGATATGGTGACTTGGGTACGTTGTCTCATTCTAATACTGAAGTCTTGCTCTAGGCTCCCACCGTAACTCATGTTGACATGGAGAAATGTTTCATCTTCAGATCCATATGTATGAATTTTTAATGAACCGTGTCAAAGAAATCAAGTACCTCCCCCTCCAACCCCGACTCGGAGGAACCAGATTTTGCCCTTCTGACAAACAACTATAAATCATGTTCAGCAGGCAAGGGGAGCAGGAAGTAGGGGCCGCTGCACACGGATTAGCCAGTTAATTTCCCTCTGCCAGGCCTCCCCCTCAGCTGTCATAGGATGGAGAGAGGAGGGAAGGGGGAGGAGGGAGGGAGGAAGGAAGGACTGGAAATAGTAGACACTCAATAGTTACTGACTGTAAACGGTAGGCACTCAATGGTATAAGTCGGAAAAATTAAAATTCACGTAAGGTTGTTTACTGCCTGAAAACTGGGTGGCCATCTCCATCACCAGAAACTTTGGAGTATGAATTCCCTGCTCCTGTGGTTTGCTCATACATTTCTTCATGTCAGATGACTTAAAAGGGGGGAAGGAGAAAAGATGAAAGTTTTGAAAAAGCAGAAAGAAAATAAATTATTTCCTTTTTCAAGAGCACTTTTCCTAGAATTTCCATGAACTATAGAAAACACAGCAGGGTCTTCTCAAATAAAGCCTCAATCAACACTTAAAAGGAAGCTGCAACATTAAAGCCAATTAGATCGCATTACTTGCCTAGCAATGCAAGAATGATTTATTTTTTTTGCGGTACACGGGCCTCCCACTGCTGTGGCCTCTCCCGTTGCGGAGCACAGGCTCCGAACGCGCAGGCTCAGCGGCCATGACTCACGGGCCCAGCCGCTCCGCGGCATGTGGGATCTTCCCGGACGGGGGCACGAAGCCGCGTCCCCTGCATCAGCAGGAGGACTCTCAACCACGGCGCCACCAGGGAAGCCCCAGGAATGATTTTTAAAAATTATAATATCCTATGTTGGCAAAGATGTGGTAAAAAAGTTCCGTCCAACTGCTTGTGGGTGTGTAAAAAGAGACAATCCATTTGGAAAACAATTTAGTAATTTACGGGCAATGAGCCCTAAAAGTGTTAATACTTGGTATAAATCCTATGGAAATCTATCCTGAGGAAGTAATCCAAACTATGAAAGAGAGCTTTATAGCCCATTACAGCTTTGTCTATAATAATTCAACGGTAAAACCTAAATGTTCACCACTAGGTGTGTGGCTAAGTAAAATAAGGTGTATCCATTTGACAGAACATAATGCAATCATTAAGAATGTTTATTAAGAGTTTACAACGACATGGAAAAATACTTATCAATACAAGTGGGGAAGAAGTAGGATGCAAGACTGAATAATACCATCGTCGGAAGACCAAAAAGCCTCCATTTTATAGGCACAGAAAAAAAATATGGAAGGAAATACACCAATTGCTAATAATCATTATTTATGGATGGAGAAAATATGGGTGAATTTTTCCCTCCTCTCTATTTTCCAAATGTTCTATAACAAGTGTGTGTACCTTTACAATGAAAACACATGATTTTATTGTGTTTTTGAAAAGCAAGCCAGTTATCTAAGTAAGATTTTAAAAGATGCCCCCTTCAACAAACAATAATAATTCAATCATACCTAATTCAAGGTGAGACATATTTGTAAATACCAAATTTTTGAACCTAACATCCAGATCTGGGGCAGAGAAAAATTTGACCTGCTGCCTGCTTGCAAAGCATCTATATCTGCCTAAAATACTGCACTTAAGAAGTTAAACTAAGAGTCAGGGCTGCCAGTTTTAACTACTAGACTCCAGATGAGGCAAACAGCTGTCCTCGACACTCCATTTGCCGAAGTTCATTCACTGGAAGGAGATCCACCGTGCAGCACTGGAGAACAGATGCACGGATGGACAGGAGTAAATGAGATTGGACATTTCTCCTTGCCAGAGAGCATCTCCAATCACAGCACCCTCCCTTCCTGGCAAATCTGTGCACTTGAAAGCTATCATCTCCAGTTTTCTGACTCTGCTTGAGGTTTTTGGAAGCAAGCCATCTGTTTCTGGAATGAGAAGCAATCTAAGGCCATATGCAGGGTGCAGGGGTGCAGGAACAATTTCATTTGAGCGATGAGCTTATTGATATATTTTCTAAGTACCTGAATCTTGTTCAATTTTAAATAAAGCAACACTTGGGTGACCTAAATAGCAGCAGCAGCTGTAGCAGCAGAGGGCAAAGCAGGACAGAGAACTGGGCCTCTTGGGATGGGCCAGCCCAATGGACCCCGAGCTTCACCTAAAGCATCTTTACAATTTTAATTGTCTAGGAAGCTTGTATGAGAAGTGTGTGGACCGTGCATGGCCGAGGTCCACGAGACTCGGTTGAAACCTTGAAAGAGATCACGGAGGACAGTGGGAGGGACGGCACTGACTTCCTCTCTTCTCCCTAGAAGCTCTCGGGCTCTGTTCTGGTAACCCATTCAGGCAGGACAGGGATGAAAGTAGCGAAAAGTGAAGCCATTCAGCACTAATGACAAAGTGAAAAAGGGAGCAAAATCTGGGTGCCCCATTCAGTGCTCTAAACCAGTAGACTCCAAACATTTTTATTAATATGTTTTTTAACATATCCCCCCCAATACAGACATAGTGATTTTTATTATATATACGATCCTCCGTCAATCCATATATCAAATATAAAGGTTTTCTTTTTCTTTAAGGTAAAAAATATTGACTTGAACCCTAAAGAGTCACCTTGCACACATCCCTCTTTGGAAAAGTGTTCTAAATACTGAAGTGGGTTGTCAGATGGTGTGGCAGCCATGGGGTCAGCCAGAGGGGCAGGAAGTAAAGGTTTCCTGCCTTTACTCTCTTGTTGAGGGAAGGGATACTTAAAAGCCACGCCCCCCGCCCTGCATCTTGACGGTAGGTCTCTTATACCAGCACTCTCCAAAATCCATTTTTTCACCCTGGTCACTGTATTATATCTAGTCTATCTAGTCACAAGTAAGGCCAAACTTCATTATGTGGAGCCCATAAGCTAATTCAAAACAGGCCGGGCTATAGCACACTTCCGTGCTGTGTATTCAGGAGAAACCGTCTGCTGAATAACTAGAGTGGAGAAAGCAGGAGGGGAATGTTTAATTGCTGAAAGGGAATAGATTCTTTTCAGGCTCCATTTACATCCAGGCAATCCATCTACTAATTACAAGCAAGTTCTTATCCAGACATTAAAGCAGGCAACTGCCCATGTTGGAGACCAACCAGAACTGCTTATCTTCAACCTTCCGTAATTCCAGACCTTTTCCTGATCCACCCTGGCTTCCTGCCTAATGCATCTGCGTTGCTTTTTCTGCCCTCTGTTTTAGCTCCTAGATTACCCTGATATCAGACACCCATGCAGACACATGCGGGCAAGGCGGTGAGCAGATCTCTGTTTTAACTACCTGGGGAGGAAGATGCCGTTTGGCCTCTTGGGTCCATATTTGTCCCGTTGAATGTCACGACTAATAAGCCCCCTGGAAAGGATCCAGTTCTAGTGACAAACCTGTTTTATTCCTCACATTTGAAATATTCCACAAGGGAAAACTGTCATGAAAAGGGAATAGGGGGAAGCGGCAATGTTAGCCAACACTTTAAAAAAAACGGAGACTCCATACCAAATTGTGGATTCCCATTGCAAATCAGACATTCACTGGGCCCACCACCAGCCAAGCTCAGGACCCTGGCTAATTAAGTAGTCTCAGTGGGATGTTGCAGACTTAAGGGCCATTGCTTGGCTCCTGGCTGAAGGCCTTCTGGCTGAGGTTCCATTCATTCTGCACGCAATGTCTAGCTCATCAAAGCTAATTCAAGGAACAGAGCCACACCTGACCGGGCCTCCCTTCCTTCACCTGCATGCACAGCCCAGGGCGCCCACACTCACGTGTCATTTCTCTGCATTCACATTCTGTCTGGGTCCTCCCTTCACACTCAACAAGTCTATCTCAGGCTGTAAATAAGGAGGCGAAGGACAGGGCGGCATGCCAAGGAAGGGTTTCTTCTCACACGTGGTGCACAGCAACAGATACCATTTTCCTAGTGTGATCTGAAGAAACTCAAGGAAGATCGGATGTGCTGTCATTTCTCCCTTGAGAATCCCACCAGTGGGAGGTGATTGATATTCCAATGCTTCAAAAACGCAGCTTTCTAAAAATGCAGATTAAACTTTCAAAAATAGCTTTGATGCGCCTCCAATACTCTTTCTTCTCCAGGCCCGCCGTCCTGCATGGCTTAAAAATACCATGCCAGGAATTTATATTTGGTGCAAATTTGCTTAGCACACCAAGGCTAAATGCAGCTCTACACCAATCTTGTCTCCAAAACCACTTACTTGTAAACGTATGAAACTATCATGAAGATTTACAGTTTCCGTTAAGCTCTTTCATTGCTGCTTCTCAGAGATCTCTTGGGAGGGTGGTGGTTATTTCTGGATGTTTCTAAGTTTGTGGACTGCACGACTCTTGATGGATGTTAATTCATTCTCAGAGAGCCTCACGTTAGCTCGTTTACATGGTTCGTCCATTTAAACATTCCATAAGCACCTAGGAAGCAGTAAGCATGTGGGGCATACAGAATTCATTAAGGCATGGGTTTCTCAGTCATCTTAAGAGTTATGAGATGTGTTGCCACAGGGGCCAACATTTACTGGCCAAGTCAAACCTCCCTGGTCTGGAGCCCAGGTTGTGTATGTCTACAAATGCATCTGTGCTAGCCCTTTCACAAGAGGGCTAATTATTATTCCTGGATTGGAAATGGAGCTGGCCTCTGAGGACTGTTATAGACTATCCATCCATCCCAAAAGGAATCCTTAGAAGGTGGCCTCCACAAGGGTGGGATTTTCATCTGTTTTTTTGTTTGCTTGTTTTTCTATCTATAAATACATCTACATATTGGTGGTCTCTCCGCCATATGTAAAAGTTCACAATCCACCTTGCTTGCAGGGGCTCAGATGCCAAAGCTCGATTTCCATTTGCAATAATACCACCCTGAATTTCTATTCCGTCAACTAGAAAATGCGGTACTAGGATCTGCTTCACAGGATCCCTGGGAGGAGCCAGTGGGGTAACGTATGAAAGCTACTTTACTCGCAGGGCCTGACACCCAGAAAGCTCCTGCCCTCTCTCCTAGTGGAAAGAGAAATCAGACGTGGGAGCCCTCACTGGGTAGAAATGGAGAGACCAGAACCCTTCCAGGTTAAAGATTCAGCTTCCATAGGGCTCTTACCGAGTCACTGTACAACTTTGAGCAGGTCATGAGTGCATTTTCAGTCCCTATTTCTTCTATGTGAAAATAATTTTTAAACTGAAAACCAATATAGAAGGTAAGCTATGGGCTTCCCTGGTGGCGCAGTGGTTGAGAGTCCGCCTGCTGACGCAGGGGACACGGGTTCGTGCCCCGGTCTGGGAAGATCCCACATGTCGTGGAGCACCTGGGCCTGTGAGCCATGGCCGCTGGGCCTGCGTGTCTGGAGCCTGTGCTCCGCAACGGGAGAGGCCACAGCAGTGAGAGGCCCACGTACCACAAAAAAAAAAAAAAAAAAAAAAAGGTAAGCTATGACTATAAAGGGGATCAGATGACATTATTTTATTCAAATATCCTCACCTTAGACAAGGAAAGTTTCTGGCTTGACCAATGGGATAAAAATATTATAAAATTGACCTCTGAGATCCTAATTAAAAGTAAGGTAAAGTCCCAGAAATTTTTCTTTTTTCTGAAAGGTTAAATATAGGCTAAGAGGGAAAAAAGAACTGCTGGGATATGCATTCATGTATCTTATAATTAAATATTTCAAGGAGGATTTGGCTCAACTGGCATCACTTCATGGAAACACGCTCCCCAGCGGCCTTATCTCCTCTGGCTGAAAAATCACGCTGGCTTTTGGTGAGTATGATTTTCCTCCAGGTTTCGGTGGGCAAAGGGCCTGGTGGCCGGGCTACACAAAGAACGCAGTGGTCTGAAGAACAAAGATGGGTGGCTTGCAATATTCCCCACAAAGCAGCAAGCTGGAATTTTATCATTTTTCATTACACCAGAATGTTCATTCACCACACAGATTCAGGTTGACTCTGTGTCTCAGGCAAGAAAAGGGAGGGGGAGAAAGATGCTTTTATTTGTGTCAGACCGCTGCTTATCTGCCTCAGTCACAGCCACTAAAGCAATTGATTTATAAATTCTCCTGCAGTGGTCTTATCAACCATGAGCAACCTGCAGCAGTGTGGGCCCGAGCATTTCATGGGGGTCCGAACAAAGACCCTACAGCCGGGTGGTGCTGATGAGATGCTGAAGAATCTGCCGCTGGGCACCCAGTGAATGGAAGATTTGGGCTTGGGGAGAAGGAATGGAAGCCAGACGGCCCCGTAATTAGCCCTGGGCCCCTGGAGTGAGGGTGGGTTCTCCTGTGGGCACCTTGTCACCTTGATGCTGGTCCCCTGACCTCTCCTTTATCCCGGGGATGTTCGCTCTCTACCACCATCCCCATCTCCTGGTCTCACTGTTCTTCCTCATTTCTGTTCCTACCCAAGTGGAGGCTCAGCCTTTCCCTTAATTTACTCAATTCAAGATAGTCACAGAGGCTGTACTTTTTAATCACATACTCATTGATGTATTCATTCAACGAAGACTTGAGTGAGCAGCCATCATGTATCAGGAACTTCTCCAGCTGTTTGGGATACACTCATCAACAACGAAAAACTCCTGTGGAACTTAGGAGTTAGCAGAGGGAGGAAGACAGTAAATGTAACAAATAAATTATAAAGTATATTGTTTGATGAGAGATAATAAGCATGGTGGTAAAAACCAAACCACAACCAAAACACTCCAGAACGTGGGAAGTGGAATGAAGAGAGAGCAGGGGCGGGATGGGGGATGCATCGCGGTTTTAAAGAGGGAAGCCAGGGGGCGGCTTATTGAGAAGGTGACACCTGATAACGAACTGAAGCTAGACCTTTGGATATCCAGAAGCAGCGTGTCCTCGGTGGAAGGAAGAATAAGGGCAAAGATCCTGGGGTCGGGAACAGCAGCGGGGGGCAGCAGCATTCCCGGAAATGGTCTAGCTGAGGCGGCTCTCAGAACGCACTTGCCGAGGTCCGCCTACTGCGGCAATTTTTTTTTTTTTTTTTTTTTTTGCCGTACGCGGGCCTCTCACTGTTGCGGCCTCTCCCGTTGCGGAGCACAGGCCCGGACGCGCAGGCTCAGCGGCCATGGCTCACGGGCCCAGCCCCTCCGCGGCATGTGGGATCTTCCCGGCCCGGGGCACGAACCCGTGTCCCCAGCATTGGCAGGCGGACTCTCAACCACTGCGCCACCAGGGAAGCCCGCGGCAATTTTTTCAACATCAGATTTCCACCAAATATTAAGTAGACCTCACACAGTGGGTCAGGGCTGACATAAAACTAACAGAAGGAAATAGGATCTACTAAACCCATTAGTGTGCTACATATAGAATACATTCCTATCTGTATACATGATTGTGATATAAAAAGTATTTCTTACTGTGGGTTGCTGTCCAAATAGTTTGAGAGCATAACTGAGGCACTTTGCTGTACAGCAGAAATTAACACAACATAGTAAACCAACTATCCTTCAATCAAAATAACTTAAAAAAATAGTTTGAAAGCTACTGGCCCATAGGCTACCTTCTACTAAGCCCCAACCTGCCGCCTTGTGGCTGTGTCTTCTGTCCCCAGCACCTGGGAGCATCTCCCTTGAGAAATCCAGACCCCTTACAATGCAGGCTCAGAAAATGAAGAGCAGAACTATGAAGACATTTCCTCACCCACCAGATGTTACCTGTCTCGGGAATGAATGAAATAGAGGCTATTTAAACTGACACCCAGCTTCCTGGCCACAGGGTGGGTCCTTACCCAACGGCCCCGATGGGTCGTGCTCCATTAGATTTTAAGACCCACAGAGACACGCACAACAAATTTGGGGGGGTGGTCTCTCCTTCCTTATCATGACCCCCACTCGACAGAGTAGAGCCCAATTCATGGGCAGCCTGCTGGGAAACATGGCTGAACCAATGTTCATCTGTTCTCTTGGCTCAGCGGGGACTTTAAAAAATGATGACTTAATAAAAAGAAATTTTAAAAATCAACAAAAACACTACACCGCTCACAGGCTGCGATGTGGGAAACTCTGCAGTCAACTCCCCGAATTTCTTCTTTTCTGACAAAACTAAGTCTGTCGGGCAGCCCCCAGAGATCTCGCTTTATCTGGGCAACTCATTTCTAGTTTTTGTAATAGATCCTCCACTAAGCAGGAAATTATGAATGTTCCCATTTAAAGGCATGAGGGGGCAGAAGTGGGGAGCAGGGTCCTATTGATGGCTTTGGGGGTGCAGGAGACTCTGTCAAAATCTGGAGACCCCATCAGCCCCTTAGAGTATCACCAAGAGCATTCTGAACAAGGCCCTCTCTTTCCAGAAGGAGACCAACAGATTGCCCTTAATAGACTTTTTAAAATTGCTGTTTCTACTCCAGGCTGAAAATTACAGCCCTTGTGCTTTGTTTTCCATCCTCCCCGCTAGAGTTACTCAGAGTCCCTGAGGAGATCTGTACTAACAACAACAACATCATCAACAAAATCCCGAATACACTTTGTGTGGAAAAAAATATTTGCAGCTTTTCAACCAGATCCAAACAGGCTGTGACTGACACACATGCTGTCCTACGTGGATTCACACTTTCCATTTTTTTTTTAAACACGATAAAAAAATTACCAACGTGATTTTTGTTGCCTTCCGAAAACATTACAAATCAAACACTAAACAGCTCTGAAACGTTATCGTGCTGAAGATGATGAATGCTGACCTTCCACCTTTGTCATCCTCCACTAGTCATGTGGGTGGCCCGAGCAGGGGGGCGGCTGGCAGGAGAATGAGTCACTGTTTCCAAGTAGTGCCACATCAGAGCGTGAGTGTTGAGACTGTGCTCCTCACTTAACCTCCCCTCAAGAGGAAGCTTCATCTGGGTAAACAAACAAAACCCAATCTGTGTTTATTGAAAGATTCTGGGTCTTTTAAAGATGGCAGGAAAGTTGCTGTTTACTTCAATAAGGTGGAATTGCCTTGGGAAGACCCGACTTCTGCTAACGATGACAAATGGGTGGTGTGGTTCCAAGTGGCCCTGGACCACTTGCTTCATGTTTTGCCAAGACACCTGGCCCTGCCCATGGTCCTGCTGGGCAGAGCTGGCTGTAGGAGCCAACCCGGAGTCTGCGGTGACAGTGTAGATATACAAGCTGCTCCTAAGTTGGTGTCACCCCATTATTATAGAGATTATTATTATAGAGATAATTAACCACTTCTGATTCAATCTTGAAGCCCCAATTAAGACGCAACCTACTGGAGTTCTCGGTTATCCCTTCAAATGCTTCGCATTCGATGAGGTTTTACAATCTCCACTCAGTCTGTTTTCCGGGATTAAAGCCAAGGCTTTCTGACCCTCGCAAGGGCCTTTCTGACCCTCGCAAGGCCCCACCCCAGACCAGCAGAGTCAGTCTCTGGGGATGGCCCTGGCATCAATATTGTGAAAAAAGCTCCCTGGGTGATTCTAATATGCAACCAGGAATGAAATGGCTAAAGAGATGGAGAGCCAGAAAAATGACTTATCTAGTAATGCATTTTCCCAGCTCAATGCTCTCTCCTCCATAGAATCTTGCAGGTGGCCCCCTGGCTACTGTGGCAGGTTTAGCACCTTGAAGCCAGAAAGGCGGCAGGCCCAGGACTGCTGACGGCCCAGACTAGACTTCGATAGAGGATTTCACAACAGGCATTGTCCACTGTATTGTCTCCTCTATTGTCCACTGTCAAAATTTTCCAATGTTCCTGAGCATCTACTATAAGCCAGATACCCCTGGAAATACAGGAGTGAACAAGAGGCCTCTTCCTTCCCCTAAAGTGATGGATATCAAAGGGATCAAAATTTGCCACTCCAAAATATGCCACTTTGTCGTAAGGATTATTCTGAGCTGAAGTCAAGTGAGAAACAGAAGACACAGGAGGAGCTCTCTCCCTGCCCTCTACCTACCTAAAAGCAGGGCATCCATTTCCCTCTGTAAAGGTGGCTTAAGTGCCCCTTGTGAAGGTGCCCGCTGGTCTTATACCAGGAGAAGAATACCTTATTATCAGGGACAGAGGTGGCACTGAGATGAGTCTGCATAAGCACACTGCACTGAATAACCCTGCCTACCATTAGTTTCCCCATATACTTAACTTCCCACAATTTACCACCCCTAGGGGCCCAAACCCGTTTCCCACTGTCTAGTCACTTCTCCACAATTCATCACCCTTTGTTAAAATGGTATATAAGCCCTCAGGTCTAACCAGTTTTTTGGGTTTTCATTTCTTTTCCGTGAATTCCCTGTGGACATAAAATTAAAAATATTAACATCAGTAAAATTTTTTCTGTTAGCTTGTCTTTTGTCAGTTTAATTTCCAGGCCCCTGCAAATAACCTAAGAGCATTGTCTTCCCCTACAGACAACTATGCTCTGAGACTGTGCTAAGTACTTTGCATTCTCTCATGCTCTCATTTAATGCTCATCACCAATCTGTGAGGTACTAGTAAGCCCATTTTACAGAGGAAGAAACTGAGGCTCAGAAACATTAAGCAATTGCCCAAGGTCGCAAAGCTAGGAAGTGACGCCGGTCTGACTCTTTCTAAACCTCAGAACCAGACTGGGGAGAAAACAGGCAGCAAAAACGAACTGGAGGGCAGAGGCAGAAGTCAACCTAGCTACTACTTAAGCAAGCTGTCTCAAAACAAAGTTTTTACTTACAGTTCTTTAAACAAAAGAGGAAGAAAATAAAATAATTTAGAATGCTTAATGACATTTTGAGGCATTGTTTCAACGGCCCTGAATAAAGACTAAATGTCACCAAAAGGACACAGGGCAGAGTGGCTGAATCACATGCAGACAGTGCCAAGAGCATGCCGGAAAAAGAACCACTTGACAGCACGCTCTCTGGATTGCTAACAACATCTGAAAATCTTTCTAGATCAGCAGATTTCCTAGACAGCTGAGATCCACCCTGAGGAGCCCTTCAGCCACCAATTAATTCCTGATCAGTGAGAAGCCCAATGACGGCAAATAAGCCAGCCCGAACCTGGAAGAGCTGTTGGTCTGAGGTCAAGGCCATCCCCTTCCTAGCAGAGTTCAAACTAAGGGGAAGGTGAGAGGATGAAGAATGGGGAAATGGAGAAAAAGAGGTGTAGGTCCAAGGAAGGGGAAAAGAAGGGAGAGAAAGAAGCACACAAACGGACAGACTGAGCCTGATGGTGGGATGGGCACTTCAGAGAAAGACTGGGGCCAGGGGGCAGCTGCTGAGAGTGAGCTGGTTAACTGCCCCTGATGGAAAAATTTGCCCCGAGCCATCAGGATGGACATGGACATCCCTCTGTGTCTTAGCTCGAGCTGCTATAAGAAAGTACCATAGACCAGATGGCTTATAAACAACAGAAATTTATTTATAAGTTAGTTCTGGAGGCTGGAAGTCCAAAATCAGGGTGCCATGTGGTCAGGTTCTGGTGAGGGCCCTCTTCGGGGCTGGCCTGTAGACTGCCGATTTCGCCTTGTATCTTCACGTGGCAGAAAAGAGAGCAAGCTAGCTCTCTGGCCTGTTCTTACGAGGGCTCTAATCCCATTCATGAGGGCTCCACCCTCATGACCTAATTACTTCCGAAAGGACCCACTACCTGATAGCACCACACTGGGATTAGGTTTCAACCTATGAATTTGGGGGAGGGACACAAACAATCAATCCTTAACAGTCTGACACAGGCTTCAAGAAAACTAACAGAGACATGGAGCAGATTCCCTACTAAGTTACCTGGCTGAGTGCAGCCAGTGTCCAGAATGGGTTTGCACAGGAGGGGAAAGGTGGCATGAAAAGGGGAAAAGAATGGATTCTTTGGTCAATTAAGTTCGGGACACACTAGGTAGACACTGTTACACAGGTTTCTTCTTTGCAGTAAGATTTCTCCTTATGTCTTATGGGATTTCTAAGAGTGGGATGGTGTCTCCCAAATTCACGAGACCACAGGTAGAGCTGCTTGTAGATGTGTGATTCCAAGGGCAGTGCCTTAGGAAAGCTACTTGGGTTCACAAGGAATCGATGGGACCCAAGGGCCCCTTGACTGTGCCATGTGGGGTCTGGTCCCCTTGTGGACACTAGAGGTGTTACCATCTCCCCACTTGGCAACGCTGGTGGTGGTGGCAGAATGGGCACATTCTTCACAGTTAAGTCTGCCTGGTGCTTATATGTGACTTTCAGTGGGTGTGATATTCTCAGAGATCAAAATTGGGATTCTGTGTGCTGACTGACACTCTGGAAGAATGTCAGAGATGTAAGGGAACATTCTGGATAACTCATTGCTTACAGAAAAGGAACAGCCAAGGTCTCAGGGGCAACTCAGTGGCTGAGATGAAATGAGAACCCAGGGTCCCTGACCCTCGGGGTCTGAGCTCCCTCCACTCCTCTGGCGGCCCTCCCACCTGGCCTCCTTCTGAAAGTGCAACTCCAACCC